>NC_061513.1:270353659-270460132 GCF_022539505.1 Lolium rigidum | reverse complement strand
ATTCTATTCCTCCTTCATGATGTAATGGTGACGAGTGTGTGCATCATGTAGTACTTGGCATAGGTTATGATTGTGATCTCTTGTAGATTATGAAGTTAACTATTACTATGATAGTATTGATGCGATCTATTCCCCCTTTCATAGCTCGAAGGTGACGAGTGTGCATGCTATGTTAGTACTCGGTATAATTGCAATGATCTATCATGCACTCTAAGGTTATTTAAATATGAACATCGAATGTTGTGGATCTTGTTAACTCCGGCATTGAGGTGCACTTGTAGCCCTACACAATGAATGGTGTTTGTCATCCAACAAGAGAGTGTAGAGAAAGTAGTATTTGTTTATTCAGTTATGTGATCAATGTTGAGAGTGTCCACTAGTGAAAGTATGATCCCTAGGCCTTGTTTACACCACGAGAGAATTGCCTCCCACGCCGGCAAGCTATTTTACGGCACCGTTTATTTACTTGTTCGCTACATGTTCGTTTATCGCATCTTTACTTCCTGCAATATTACCACCATCTATACCACCTGTATTTTACTATCTCTTCGCCGTACTAGTGCACCTATACATCTGACAAGTGTATTAGGTGTGTTGGGGACACAAGAGACTTCTTGTATCGTAATTGCAGGGTTGCTTGAGAGGGATATCTTTGACCTCTTCCTCCCTGAGTTCGACAAACCTTGGGTGATTCACTTAAGGGAAACTTGCTGCTGTTCTACAAACCTCTGCTCTTGGAGGCCCAACACTGTCTACAGGAATAGAAGCGCGCGTAGACATCAGCCGGCGCGGGCCCCATGCGGGCTGCGCCGCCCTATGGTTAGGGCGCCTCGTGGCCCCACTTTGTATCCTCTTTGGTCTTCTGGAAGCTCCGTGGAAAAATAAGACCCTGGGCGTTCGTTTCGTCCAATTCCGAGAATATTTCCTGTGTAGGATTTCTGAAACCAAAAACATCACAAAACAGGAACTGGCGCTTCGGCATCTCGTTAATACGTTAGTGCCGGAAAATGCATATAAATGATGTAAAGTGTGTATAAAACATGTGAGTATTGTCATAAAACTAGCATGGAACATAAGAAATTATAGATACGTTTGAGACGTATCACACCACCACCGCCACCACGCCGTCGTGCTGTCGGGATTCCGAGGAGGATCTACTATATCCGCTGCCCGCTGGAACGGGGAGAAGGACGTCGTCATCAACACCGTACGTGTGACCAAGTACGGAGGTGCTGCCCGACTGTGGCACCGTCAAGATCTTCTACGCGCTTTTGAAAGCGGCAAGTGATCGACTACAGCAACAACGAGATCTAATATCGTAGGCTTTGAAAATCTTCGAGGGTTAGTCTCATGATCTTCTCGTTGCTACCATCTTCTAGATTGGATCTTGGCTTGTTATTCGTTCTTGTGGTAGGAATTTTTTTTTGTTTTCTATGCTACGAATCCCATCAGTGGTATCGACGTGTATGCACGATGGTACGATACCTGTGCGGATACTTTTGATCTTTAGTTGGTGTACTTTGCATCTTGCGGGATGGTGGGATGAAGCGGCCCGGGCTAACTTTACATGACCGCGTTCATGAAACTTGCTCCACGCTTGATATGCAACTTGTATTGCATAAGTGGCTTTGCGGGTGTCTGTCTCTCCCACCATAGTGAAGATTCAATCTACTCTTTCTATTGACAACACTAGTATCACCATTGTGGTTCATGTTCGTAGGTAGATTGGATCTTACTCGAAAACCCTAAACCACGTAAAATATGCAAACCAAATTAGAGGCGTCTAACTTGTTTTTGCAGGGTTTGGTGATGTGATATGGCCATGATGTGATGACGAATATGTATGAGATGATCATTATTGTATTGTGGAAACCGGCAGGAGCCTTATGGTTGTCTTTATATTTCATGTTGTAGTATTATTCCAAAGTAGTTGTAATAGTTGCTACACACGGTGAACAACCATGAAGATGGTGCCATGGACCTTGACGCTACGCCGACGATGATGGAGATCATGCCCGTTGATGATGGAGATCATGTCCGTGCTTTGGAGATGAAGATCAAAGGCGCAAAGACTAAAGGGCCATATCATATCACATATGAATTGCATGTGATGTTAATCCTTTATGCATCTTATATTGCTTAGATCGTGACGGTAGCATTATAAGATGATCCCTCACATTAATATCAAGATAATAAAGTGTTCTCCCCTCGTATGCACCGTTGCTACAGTTCGTCGTTTTGAAGCATTTCGTGATGATCGGATGTGATAGATTCTACGTTCACATACAACGGGTGTACGCCATGTTTTACACACGGAAATACTTGAGTTTGCTTGACGAGCCTAGCATGTACAGACATGGCCTCGGCACAGGAAACCGAAAGGTTGAATACAAGTCATATGGATGATATGATCAACATGTTGATGTTCACCATTGAAGCTACATCATCTCACGTGATGATCGGTTTTAGTGTAGTGGATATGGATCGTGTACCACTAAACAACTATGAGGGATGTTGTATTAAGTGGGATTTCATTAGTAATTAGATTAAAACATGAACTAATTATCATGAACATAGTCTGAATAGTATTTTGAATTAAATTTGTAGAATTGGCATCCATTTTCTACCATGCGCTAGTCTTGTAATTGAGATAGAAATACTTGTTAAATGCGACAAGTAACTTTACGGATCGGTACCGTATTGTTAAAGAATCAAGAAATGATTAAGTCCTATTGCAAACTTTTAGTAAACCTCACATTGCTGATTCAAAGAACAGTGGTTTCAATTAGTACCTAAAATCATCTTGTCTCCATGAAACTTGAAATTCAAATCCGTTTGAAAAGTAAGGAGCTAAAAAATATTTTTTCAGAAATAAGCGAGGTATGAGATATATGTGATATATAAGACCTTATTGCAAGGTGATAGAATATAATTTGGTGAGACTACATAAACTCATAAGTTTTATGAGAATGTACGAAGGTTGAAGACGGCAGGCGTCCCAATCCTCCAACTAGTTGGGCACTAACGATATTCGCATATCCATGAAATGATCGTCCTTAGTATGCACCATTGCTAAGACTCGTCGTTTCGAAGCATCACGTGATGATCGGGTGTTATAGATTCTACGTGTGCATACAACGGGTGCAAGCCAGATTTGCACATGCGAATACGAGGTTAAACTTTACGAGCCTAGCATGTACAGACATGGTCTCGGAAAGTCGTCATGATATGATGGATAAAATTATGAGTGAAATTGTTCATCATATTACAAAGTTACTAATAGTGAAATCTGGAACACTTGTCATATGATGATCATCTTCAAAGTAAGAACCTCAAGGTTATTGGTATTTGACCAATGGACCTAGAATTTATTGAAGGTGAAGTGTTTTATGAGAATGAGGAAAGCTAAAAGAGAAACTACAAAAGATATTTTGGCAGAAAGAAAAGAAAAGACTAGAAAGTCTAGCTCAGGTGTATATAGATGATATACATGTTATGGATGTATTCCTTGTTTGGTCACATAATGAAATTCTTGGGTATTTGTACCAGATTGGTTGGTATGAGATGTTATACAATACAACGCAATACAAGAATATGATGGCCTAAGTGACTGATAAGGAATATGGTAATAATGCACGTCTAGAACATAATAAAGTGTTATTATGTTTGTCGTTGGCATTCTACATAGCCCTTAGAATTTATAATAAAGAACTTAATAATTATTATTTTGCTCTGGTCAAATGAAAACAATGAGTTGTTCAAATTATGACATTACTCCATGTACGATGGATAAGTTATTATAAATCCTAATGGTGAAACAAACATACATAACACTGACCCTAAAATGCCATAAAGGCAAATGATTTGAATTCCACTTATTTGTGGAACCGCCATTTAGGTCATGTTAGAAAGGAACGCATGAAGGAACTCCATGCAAATGGATTTTTGGAGTCATTTGATTTTTGAATCGTTTAGCGCTTGCAAATCTCTTCTAAAGAGAATGACTGAAATACCGTTCATAGGCCAAGAGTTGAACGGGCAACTAACTTAGTGGAAACATACATGATGATGTATGTGGTTCACTGGGCATAGTTGTGTGCAGGAGATTCTTCTACTTCATGAACACTTCCAACAATGAATTGAGTATATATATGTGGATATATTCGATAAGGAAGAAGTTTGAAACATTTGAATGGATTCAAATAAATTTCAGCATGAAGTGGAAATCATCGTAATAGAAAAGTCAAATATCTATGATTGGATCATGGTGGAAATATTTGAATTACGAGTTTTAGCGAACATCTAAGAGAGTTATGAAGTTGTTCTACAACTCACGTTTCTTGAAGTATCGTAGTGATGATGTAATATCCGAGAGACGTATCCAGACCTTGTTGGATTAATGATGAGATAATATAATATGACGCCATTATATTTTTGTGGATTATGCTTTAGAGACTACCACTTTTACACTGAATAGGGCATCATCATGATCCGTTGAAATGACACCATACGAATTATGGCATGGGTATAAACCCTAATAGTCCTTTCTTAAATTTTGGTATGCATAGCATATGTAAATAAGTTTACAACCAAAATCGGATGAATGTCTTTGTTGGTTATCCCAGAGATTTGATTGATAATTCTTCCCACTATGGAGACAAAGACAAAAGTGTTTGTCAATGTTTCTTATTTCCAAGAAATTGTTTCTAGCGAAGTATTTAAGTGGGAGGACAATAGAACTTGATAAGGTTTATGAACCTGAGCATAATGATCAGAGTAGTGCAGCATCGGAATTAGTTCCGGAAGCGGCCACGACGATCATGGCTCCCATGACTACAAAGTGTTTTAGCCATGGAGATCGAAGTACATATTGAACCTTGTAGGTATGGTTTACATTGTGATCAAATAAATGATTTGTGGATAAAGGATTGATTTTCAAGAATGATAAACCAACTACAAACAAAGAAGTTATGATGGGCCCTGACTCCGTTAAAATGACTATACGCCATGAAATCCAAGATAGATGAATACTTTTTGAAAGTAAATGGATCTATAAAATCGATGGACTTGGATGGAATATCCTTGAATAAGCTCGACTTGTCAAAAAGTTGTTTACGAAAAAGTTCAAAGAGTTGACTACGATAAGATTAGATCTTCCGTAGCGAAGCTTATAGTCTATGTGGATTATCCTAGTAATCGCTACGTATTTCTTTTATGAGATATGATAGTATGATGGCAGAAATACATTTCTTACCAGAAGTGTGTATGAAGGATGTATACTAGATACAAACCAAAGAGTTTTGCTACTCCGTGGAATACTAGATAAGTATACAAACTTCAATTGTATGAAGTGAGTATCGCGGAGTTGGAATCTTCATCGGATGAAATAGTCAAAGAGTTTTTGATTTCATCAAAAATGATGAAGATGCTTGCATTTGCAAGAAATTAAGTGGGAGCGCTGAGACATATTTATAATACTTTATGTAGATGACATATCGTTGATTATAAATAATGTAATTATATACTTGATGTGAATAAAAGGTTTCATTGAGAATTTACTTCAATGAAAGGATATGGACTGAAACATATTTAGTGTCAAGATCTATGAAGATAGATTGAAACACATAATAAGTTCAAGTCAAAGTACATAGAATGGATATTGAAGTAGTTCAATATAGAAATATTAAGAATGTGTTCTTTTCATGTGAAGGTTTAACAAGACTTGAGTGTATCTGACACTCAATGAGTAAAAACACATAAGTGATTTTAGATCACGATTAATATGTACACAATCAGATATCCTGTGCTCTAAAGTGTTATGAGCATGTACCAGAATGATTCATGTGATGATCATTGGACGACAGTAAGAATATCCTTGGGTACTTTAGAAGAACCAAGGATATATATAGTTTTGTATGGGTTAATGACAAACAAATCGCTGTAAGGTGTTGCACCGATATTAGTTTGGTCACATATAAAAATGAATTTCAAATCTCAATTAGGCTAAGTGTTGTTTAAAAGGTAGCACAATGCTAGATTTAGAAGAGTTCTAAATATTGTGACGTATTCTACAAACGAAGGCAGAGTATGTCATTGTTTTGACAATGACTGAGGATGTTAAGTCAAAAAGTTCTTTGAGAACTTGGTGTAGTTCCGATAGTGTCAGAACTTTGAAGCTATATTGTGTGTAACGTTTGATGATGTCAAAGCAGCCGCCAGTGATAGTGATTAAATATAGTCTAATAGTCTAAATGTTGGAGATATGCCCGAGAGGCAATAATAAATTGGTTATTGTTATGTCTTAGTGTTCATGATAAATGTTTACACCCCATGCTATAATTGTATTAACCGGAAACATTAATACATGTATGTTGTGTAAACAACCAGAGTCCCTAGTAAGCCTCTCATTTAACTAGCTTGTTGATTAATAGATGATCATGGTTTCCTGATCATGAACATTGGATGTTATTAATAACAAGATCATATCATTAGGTGAATGATGTGATGGACACACACCCATAGTAAGCATAGCATAAAGATCAAGTCATTAAGTTCAACTTGCTATAAGCTTTCAGATACATAGTAACCTAGTCCTTCGACCATGAGATCATGTAAATCACTTATACCGGAAGGATACTTTGATTAAATCAAACGCCACTGCGTGAATGAGTGGTTATAAAGGTGGGATTAAGTATTCGGAAAGTATTAGTTGAGGCATATGGATCAAGAGTGGGATTTGTCCATCCCGATGACGGATAGATATACTCTGGGCCCTCTCGGTGGAATGTCTTCTGATTAGCTTGCAAGCATGTGAATAGTTCACAAGAGATGATATGTCACGGTACGAGTAAAGAGTACTTGTCGCAGACGAGGTAGAACGAGGTATAGAGATACCGATGATCAAACCCCAGACAAGTAAAATATCGCGAGACAAAGGGAATCGGTATCGTATGTAAATGGTTCAATCGATCACTAAGTTATCGTTGAATATGTGGGAGCCATTATGGATCTCCATATCCCGCTATTGGTTATTGGTCGGAGAAGAGTCTCAACCATGTCTGCATAGTTCACGAACCGTAGGGTGACACACTTAAGGTTTGATGTCGTTTTAAGTAGATATGGAATACGGAATGGAGTTCGAAGTTTGTTCGGAGTCTCAGATGGGATCCAGGACATCACGAGGAGGTCCGGAATGGTCCGGAGAATAAGATTCATATATAGGAAGTCACTTTCCAAGTTTGGAAATGATCCGGTGCATTTATGGAAGGCGCTAGAATGTTCTAGAACCTTCCGGATGAAATCACCATGGAAGGTGGAGTCCCGGTTGGACTCCACCAAACCCAACCAGCCAACAAAGTGGGAGGGTGGAGTCCATGGAGGACTCCACCTCCTTGGCCGGCCAAAGAAAGGGGGAAGGGGAGAGTCCCTGTCCCTCTAGGTTTCGTCCATAAGGCAGTTTTTGAATTGGGGTCTTATTCGAAGATTGTGGGCAAACCCTTGGGGTTCCACCTATATAATGAGGAGGAGAGGGAGGGGGCAGCCTTGTACTTGGCCGCACCACCATAGGGGGCCCCTGGCCGGCGCCCCTACCCCCTCTCTCCCAAACCCTAGCACACCTCCCTCCTCATACACCTCCCGTAGCGCTTAGGCGAAGCCCTGCCGGAGTTCTCCACCACCACCGCCACCACGCCGTCGTGCTGTCGGGATTCCGAGGAGGATCTACTACATACGTTGCCCGCTGGAACGGGGAGAAGGACGTCGTCATCAACACCGTACGTGTGACCGAGTACGGAGGTGCTGCCCGACTGTGGCACCGTCAAGATCTTCTACGCGCTTTTGAAAGCGGCAAGTGATCGACTAAAGCAACAACGAGATCTAATCTCGTAGGCTTTGGAAATCTTCGAGGGTTAGTCTCATGATCTTCTCGTTGCTACCATCTTCTAGATTGGATCTTAGCTTGTTATTCGTTTTTGCGGTAGGATTTTTTGTTTTGTTTTCTATGCTACGAATCCCATCACTAAGGATGGTTAGGTTACAACATTTCGTGATGGTATCGCAATGCCGAACTTTGTGACTTGATCACATTGTAATACTTATGGGTGTGTGTCCATCATGTTCTCTAACATGATTCCATTATTAATGACTACTTGGTCCATGATCAGGAAACCTTTATCATCTTTTTAATCGATGGACTATATCAATAGGGACGGGGTTTTGTCTACATACCACACGTGCATTAATGTTTTCGTTTAATACAATTATAGCATGTCATAAAACTTATTATGAACAAACACAGATATAATAAATGAAAACATCTTTATTTATTTGCCACTAGGGAACATATCCAACAACTCCTAGCCCCCTCGATCTATTAATGTCCTCCATGCATCGGTCGGCCGCGGAAGAAATGGCGACGCCACTCTTAAATTGCATCTGCCTTTTTTCCCTTCCGCCGCGACGGAGCAAAGCGTCCTGGACATATTTTCCTCGCTCTAAAAGTGTTTTACACCACTTTTCCAATCGTGGGTGTAAATATTTATCAGCAAATATGGAATATTTCCTACATCACCATCACCACTAATATAATAGGATCCAGAGGGTGAAATCCGCAATGTTTATGATGCAAACTTATGTATCCGACGGTCCCACATCCTAATGATGTTGTGTGAACTGGCCATCAAACCAAACTACTTATCGCAGTAACCTAGAAAAACTTAACCATAACATCCGCATCCTCTCGCATAGCCACCCTTGTCCTATCCCTGCCACCATGCTGCTAGCCATCCTCGCTCTATCGATGGGTGATTTTTGCGTCGTACCATGTCTCGTCCTTGTATTCCCGTATTTGCGCCTAGGAGTACCGTGCATCACACTCCTTTGTATCCCTACCATGATGCCATCGTCCTATGTAGGGGCGGAAGCGGGCGGGGGAATTTTTACAAAATATGTTGGTTAGACTTATTTTCTTGGTGTACCATGCCTCAGTTTCCCCTTAGCTTCGCCACTACTCCTCTACGTCGTCTCCTCTAGGATGGGAAAAAAGCTCTCCAGAGGAAATTCATCACCATAGCAAAGGCAAGAAAGAGGAATTCATCGCTTTTTTCCTCTCCCGTGGAGCTAAGGGGTCAATTGGGGATCTAGTATACCCATGTCCATCGCTTTAACACATAATGTGATGGTAGTAACTTGATATTCATTAAATCAAAAACTTTAAATGTGAACGTCCTTCATATAACATTCAACCCATTTTTGTTTTAGCTTATATATGCTATTTAACCAAGTTTGCTTGCTCACCTTTTTCTCATGAGGTGAACTTTCTGTTCAAATTCTTCCATGTCTTCAAACTTAAATATGCACGCGGTAAAATCTGATAGATCTTGTTTCTTCATTCTCCTCTCTTTTGTTCTCTTCATTTTTTCTTTGTTGTTATGTTTTTCTTCTTCCTTTTCTTCTCTTCATCCTTCTCTTAATGTAGATGCTTGACAACATTTTGTATTATGTGAAAGGTGCATAATCTATGCCATGCTTCTGCAAACACTTCTTCTTTTCCATTTTGCCGACTTGATCTGTATATAATGTTGGACAAGACTAGACGGCGGCGCCGCATAAAGGCCTCCGCGTGCGGCGGGTGACGTAAGCAAGACAGCGACCGGTCTGTTGAGCAGCTCATCCGGCTGGAGATGCATGCAGTCCGAAAAATTATACGGAGTACTTAGTATCAAACAATCTCCACACAGAGCGTGTCAGCTGCGTATACGCCTTATCCAAAAAAGCAGTTACATGTGTCTAGGTGTCCTGTTAGGAACAAAAGCATCTGCAAAAAATTCTCAGCTAAATGTTACGGAGACATGTAAACTTTTAACTGGATTCTTGCATGCTCGGTGGAACCCAAAATGTGATAAAAATTTCTTATACTACCATTCAGCTCACAACTTATACGCAGTGTTACTACTAATTGCCAGTTAATTAGTTCTCATTGTCCAATACTCCTACTAATTTCCAGATTAATTAGCCCAAGCTATCAGGTTTAATGGTCACTATTTGCCAGATTAGTAGCTGGCATGTTAATTTGTAGTACTCACTAATTGCCAGATTAGCTCGAGTAGGTCTAGTTGATAGACTCAATTGTTACTTGCCAGATTAATTGGGCAGTACCTGCCAGGTTAATTATCCCTAATTTCCAGATTCAAATTAATTATGGCCAAATTAATCAGATGCTTAAGTAGCACAGCTGCCAGATTAATTAAACATAATTTCCGGATTAAATTAGACTACTCACCAAATTAGTTAAGCCTAATTGCCAGACTAATTCCATGACGTTTCGATCTCTCCCTGTATCGTCTTCCCCAATCTCACGATTTCGTCAACAGCGCCATGCGAGAGCCAAGCTGTGTTGCCAAATACTGTACTAATTGTCGAGCTGCACATCCGTCTACCACACCAGAACCCATTATCGCCCAGCTTCACCTCCATCTTCCGGTCGAACCAGTCAACTCCCTCGCCGTGTGCTCGGCGGCGGCGGCCCGGCTCTACGAACAGCGCTCATCGGCGGCGGGCTCCACATTACCTGCTCGTCAGCGCGACGGAGTCCTCCTCCCCGCGCTCTGTGGCGGCGTCTCCTTGCATCCTTGCTGGCGGTGGCCTCCGGAGTCCGGACTGCCTGCTCTCCGGCGGCATCCCAGCGCCACCGACGAACGTTTCCTCCCGCGCCCAGCGGCGGCGTCCGGCCACAGCCCTGCCGGCGGCGTCTCGCTGCATCCAGTCGGCTGCAGCCTCCGCTTCTCCGATGCCTCTTCCGCACGGCGCTGCTGCTCTAGAGAAAGGAAAGAGTGTGTGTGGCTGAGAAGAACACTCGGGGAGATAAGGTAGCGAGGCGATAGGTTGTGATCCGTTCTTAAGGGGCACGATGCGTTTTACTAATCACGACGCACGCCGCACGGGAGCGTTTATATGCGGCGCCTCTTATTAGAATTTCCCTATAATGTTTTAGGCATCTTCCCATTTTGAGCATTTAGGAAGACCTCAAAACAACCACTTGAATGATGCAAATGTTTCATCACACATGAGTGAGTTTCACTAAAGTGATTGAATCCGACAAAAATACCAAAGGGCTTAATTCTATTTGTTTGTTCCAAAGTAGTGTTAAAACTAACAACATCACCAACGTCCGATAACAGGTTGGAGATTTTAGCGGCCGTGCTGAGTCCCCCAAACCAGGCGTTGCAACATCTGAGATGCCGAGATCCACCAAATCGCGTAGAACACATCGGCGGAAGGAGGATAACTCCACCGCCGTGCTTGTGCCCGTTGCCGCCGCCCCGACGCCCAAGCTAACTCGGTCCGAGGCGTCGTAAAAAAAACATAAAAACATATACACCTAAATCACATTTGAGTTTTGATATATAGTTCTACATAGGTGGATAAAAAGAAACAAAAAAAAAAGCTAGACAGAAACATATACACCTAAATCACTTTTGAGTTTTGGTATATAGTTCTACATAGGTGAGTTTCAATCGAATCCAGTAGCCAATTTAATTTGTTACTATAGATTATCACTTGCCTGCCTCCATGCTTCCTGGAAGAAGTATTGGATGTACTCCAGCTGGACCTCCACGTAGCCCCTAGTGAGGAGATCGACCCTGATCTTGGCCAGCAGCACGCGGAGGTCGTGCCCATTCTCCTCCCGACACTCCTCGTCCAGCTGCCGCCGTCGAGCCTCGAGCCACCCCGGGGGGAATACTCCGCCAGGGGCGACGCCGGGGAGCTGGTCAACATCGGGCATCATCCCACACAGGAAGAGGCTGATGTGCACGTCCAACAGGCGCACCTTGCCTGGCGCTGCCGGAGATGCCGTCTCTGGGCAGGCCTCAACGATGATCCTGTCCACCGCTGCCTCGAGTTCTGGCGGGCTCAGCGCCGCCGCCTCCGGTAAGCGTTTCAGAAACGCCTTGGTCCTCTCCCGCAGCCCTGCCGCGTCGACGTGCTGTGCGTCGGACAAGGTGTCGTCGTCGGCGCGCTTGGAATTGGAGGTTGTCTCAAACAGCATCCCCATGATGACGATTCGATTAGCTTGGGGACTTGCGGTAGCGGCGGCCGGTCGTATATAAGGAGGATGGTTCAGCTGGAATCCCAAGAGGAGTCCTTGGCGCGGGTTTGTACTGGACTCTCACTCGTACACTTGTATATTAATCAAGTCAGAGGCTTATAGAGTTAGAGAGCTACGGCAAGATCGATCATAATCGCGATGGAGGCGCCACCGAGTGTCTGCGGCCGACGTCGACCATGGCAGGATCTCCCGTCGGAGCTTCTGGGCCTCGTGCTCCTGCGCATACCATCCCACGCCAGCCGCGTCCGACTCCGTGCCGTATGCCGCATGTGGCGCGCCGCGGCGCGCATGCAGTCTACGCTGCCACCGCTCCTCCCGTGGGTGGCGCTCCGTGACGGTGCCTTCCTCAGCCTCCCAGATGGCGAGCTCCACCACCGGGTCGTCGTCCAGGATGACCACGTCGCCCATCGTCTCTCCACCGGCAGCATGCTCTTCCTCGTGAACACCAACGAGGGATGCTCGCTTTTGAACCCTCTCTCCCGGGAGAAGACAGCCCCTCGGATCGTCAACCTCCAGTGCCTCTCCAATCGACCGGGCATCTGCTCGAGGTCGACAACATCCGCAAGGTGGTGGTGGTATCCGATCACGTAACGGCCATCCGGACAGGAGACAAAATGTACATCAGAAAACTAACCGTCTCGGTTCGCCCGCCGGAGTCGGCGAACCTCGTATGGTGGTGGATTCCCGGCCCGGACGACTACTCCGATTGTCTCCTCGACATCGCACTCTTCCAAAAGAAGCTCTATGTCCTCACCACAACACGCTGGGGTGTATACCCTCTACGCCTTTATGTTGTGGACATCATCCACGACAAGCCTATCAGCATACATTGCGTATTCAGCACGACGAATAATGACATGGATCCATGGAGCGCTTACGACCTTCTTCCCCACTACCTGGTTGCGTCGGGTGATCGGTTGTTGATGATAAAACAAAAGTGGAAGGTCCACACCAAGCTTCCGAACCGGGGTGCTCTGTTTGAGGTCTTCGAGGCTGCGGACATGAGCAGCGACGGAGGATGGTGGAGAAAGATCGATACATTGGCGGGCCGTGCTCTATTTCTCTCTGAAGGGTGCTCAGAGTCGCTTCCTGCCGCCGGAATGATTATGCAGTATGTCTCCGCTGCCACCGCTGCTCCGTGACGGTGCTTTCCGGGTGAGTTGACCGAGCGCGCGCCTCCACGGGTCTTAATTTTCAGACGGTGCAGCGCTCCACCTCCACTCCACGGGCACGCCTGGCTACTGCGCTGCGCGAGCCGGAGGATCTCACCCACGAGAATCCGCCCATTCTCTAAGAAAAGAAAATACGGTAATTAAGCGAGCATATTCTTTCTTTCTTTCTTTATTTCTCTCAGAAAGAAAGAAAAACAAAAACAAAAAAGAAACCTCGAGCGGGCATTTTTGGTTGGCCCCAAACCAAGCCGTGCTACCGAAACCGAACCATCCACTTTCTCTCTCCACTAGGACATTTGCCCGTGCGTTACAACGGGAGCGAAATAATCTGCGTTTCTAAAGCATGAAGAATGTGGAAGACAAGATTGTATCCAGATAGCACTGAATTAACATGATGAAATCTACAACTATAGTAGCAACCTCTAAGTGTTACTCACTCCGTTCGGATATAATCGAAGCGGTGCGGTGCCTAACTAATATAGCATCTACATGGTGTCCCGTGTAGATTAAACCACATGAGAATCCACTCTGAACGACACATGAGAATTCACTCTGAACTGGATGCCAGAACCATCCAATTTATAAATGAACTCAAGTCTCGATCTTGAATAGTTTACCAGATAACAATAATGTTGTAGTACTTACACAACTTCCAATGTTGAGTAGGGAATCATACTCAACTTTCTTCATCTTGCTATGTAGTGTAATGTTATTCCTAATCTCAATCCAACATGACCGTTACAGGCTTGCAACAAGAGGTGTTAAGTGAATCCTCAGCTCATTGAAAACATGAGCTTCAGTGACTGATACGACATTGGTTACACTCTTTTGCTTGGCATTGAATAGGTTTAAAGCATAAACGCCTTGGATAAGATTTTCAATGTAGAATTTCAGTAAAAGAATCCTTTTTCGATACATGATGGTATGTGAGAACTATTCAAAATCCCGACACATTCAAATATGCAATTAGGACTATCTCATTGTAGGTTTTCAGTAAACAACAGTAATCGTAAACGGATGCACTTCGAAAACTAAGAACAAAATATAAAATAACAATTTCTTTTTGGTTTTATATAGTTAAGTCATTTTTACCAAGCATGACAAGAGCACAAATCGGAGGCAGCACTGCACTTCAATTCCCAATTGGTAGCAAAATAATCTCCTGATGAATGGACGTGTTAGAAAATATGCAATTAGGACTATCTGAGTGTAGATTTTCAATACGCATTAGTAATGTGTAAACTGATACACTTCAAAAAAAATGGGAAAACAAAAGAATAATTTTGTCTTCGTTTTATATGATTCAATCATTTTACAAAGCATCAATAGAGCACAAATGTGAAGCAGCATTGCATCTCAATTCCCAATGGATAGCAAAATAATTCCCCGATAGATGGATGTGTCAGCTGGCAGAACAACTGAAAAAAAGAGCACAAATCAGAACTATGTCAGCGACAATTCTAAGTAAGCATCAGATTAACATCTTTACAAGCGAAAAATGTCATAAAGAATACAATTTAATCATGGAAAACTGGGCAGGGTCTGCATTCAAGAACAAGACGTTTGTGTCTTTTTTGTTTATCAACAAGGTTCAAATATATCGTACAACGTGATTCATGGTTTTGTGAAGTAAAAGGTTGCAATTGTAAGAGCAACACGATGAGGCTGAAAGAGCAAGAAGCAAAAGTGCAGCACTGATATCTGAACATTATAGCAAGTATCAGCAAGTGCACCAACACATTCTATTCACCGCATTAGGCATGTATCCTTCAGCCTGTCAGCATGAACCATATATATATTTGAAAAACTTAACATATTATATGCAAGCCTTGTGTATGATTGTAAATATTATCAGGCACCTTAGCCCAATATTTTTCTAGACACCTCCTTATGTAGCCACACGAAAGTTACTAATAATTAGCTAACCTGCAGCAATGTAACCGACTATCAAACCTGAACTTAAGTACCGAACATTTTCCAAAATCTTGAAAGTTATTAATAGACGTTGCATTCCTAAGCGCACACATGAATTGACATTGTTCCTTTCCGCCTTAAGTAAACCAATCTGAATATATTTTAAAAAAATCTTGGCACTAAGACAAGGCAGCTAGTTGCAGAGAGGTGAGGTAGTTTGGAAAAGGAGTAAATACATTGGGTGGAAGTAAAACGAATATATCTAGCTTAAAATAAGAAATAGGTCTAATATTCATCAGCGATGATGGCTCCACCTGCCTACATCTCCTTACTCTGCTAGAACAAAACTATGAGTCACTTTGCCTCCTCTCTAGGATACATTCTTTCACAAAAGAATATTTAAATAATCCACGTAAAAGATCATTATAAACTTGCAAAAGAAAGGCAACTGGTTTTCCAAATATAAAATGAGATTGGTCCTCTTGCACATTACATAATTACAGTGCATGCACACAAGAGTGCAAGGGAAAAAAAGGTGCTTACAGAATGTTGTTATATTCTTGAGATGCAGCATCTAGCTGATCCACAAAGCTGGAAAAAGAAAACACTATTACTGCATTTGAACTAAACAAAAAGAAAAAAAATAGATTAAGTACCTAAGATCTGAAATCTGTGCCGACAACTCTTGCAAAAACTTAATTGATAGAGACAAATCTCATCTGAAATGGAAACATTAAATACAATTTAATAAAACGGCCAAGTATCCAGTAAAGCTTAGCTTATAGTTTCTAAGCTTATCTTTAAAGCTGGTTGGTATGAAGAAATAAGTTATAGAAAGTCTGTTACTTTGCTTGCCAAACCAGATAAATATATAAATCCCACTAATGTTACCCAATAGAAAAGTGATAGCAATTACATGACCATTGAGCATGGTGGTAGATGGGGAACAGAAACTTAGAATACAAACCTATCAGGGGATACCAGGAATACAGTTTCTAGTTACCTAGTTTGGTGGTTCTGTAACTTCAGACAAAAGTTATTCAGAGCATCTAGTTATATAGCGTTGTACAGGTTGCACAAGAAAACCATGTTCAAAGCTTCACACAACTATGTACCTTCAATGACGATTACCTGCACCAACTTTCAGGTACAGTACATATGTATTGTCATATCCACAAGCACCACGTGAAATGCATCAACGTGAACCAGATAATACGAGTTCAAGCCCAGGAGTGCTCTACGTGGTATTCAAAATTATGCACCCCTCCTACCTCTGTTCCACAAATAACACCAGTTACACAATTTCGAAAGGGAAGTGTAACACCCCAACTTTTGCAACCTTGATTAATTATCCTGATTACAAAAATTAGGGGGAACAAAAACTTTTTCTAAAGACTAATTAGATGAATTGCCTTGATTGTTTGTTGTGATGAATTGCCTTGATCTGTTGGTAGATGTATTGTCTTGATTTGCTTGTTGAGTTTTGTCTTGAGCCACCTCATAGAACAACACCCCTAGTGGTTAAACAAGCAACTCACCAAATAAAACACATGTGTGGCTTAGGAAGAATTGTTTTCCTTCTTACTACATCAAACCTCTCTCCCGATGACAACATGGGTGTGCCATCTTGATTTTCTCTTTGTGGTACAAGATAGCTCAATCATCCTTAATTCACAACTTTGTGATCTCAATGCATGGATCTCATCTCGTGCATCTCCCTCTATAATTTCCACATCCTGCATGTCTCATTCTACCCTTGCATCACATATATTCAACTTGATCTTATACCCTATCCAATGATTCAACTCTAGATCACTTCCTTCACTTTTACCTCTTGTTTTTATTCAAGTTTAATCTTCACAAAACCAAGAGTGGGAATGATGGATACATTTTGTAGCCACCATCTACCCTTGAGAACACTCCTCCCTAAATTAGTTTCCCTCCTCAAAAATCCTACAGTTTTCCTTCTCTAGTTTTGATCACAAAACTACTTCTAGTTTTATTAAAACTTTCCAAGATTTCTCTTCAAAGAAAACAAGGAACTGAAATGGGTTTTGTTTTTCATCCCATTTCTACCAAGTATTGATTTATAAAACAATACTCTCTATTTTGCTTTCCTTTTTACAAAAAGGCTTGTTAAGGTATTTATACCATTTCTTGTTTTTTTTAAGATTGAGAAAACTCTACTTTACTTGAGAAAGTAAGTGGAACATTTTGAACTCCTATGTTCCAACTAGTTCTCTCTCAATATTTTCAAATTCCATTCCACTTGAGTTCATTACCAATTGTCCCCTAGACAATTGAGGTGTTTCAAATACTTTTGAAACAAGTTCTATTCCAAATGACAACCCTTGCACATCTTGTGTACATCTCTAATCTACCCATTATGTTCCTTCATCCTCCAATTCTGGATCAAATGGATGATCATTCGATACTTTCAAACCACTCCCAATTGACCTCTTATTTGAAGAGCAACTTATATTTCATTATGCCTATCTCACTCCTCTATTTATTTTCCATCATCACCTTGACCTCATGAATTGATGATGTATGTCAATATATTCATCCTTGTGAGTATATGGTTACTTCACTCACCATCTCTCCTAGCCTTGCTCTACCATTGTCTAAATCACCATCACCACCATCATCTCTTGGACACATCTTTTATCAGGTCAGAATGTCACCACCATCTACTTTAGCACCCTTGTGCATTAGTATCACTTTGCCTAAAATTGTATATCTTTTTAGGCCACCATTTTAGTAATTTGTGAGGCACTCAACCTTAGGTGTCATGCATGTGTAGCAATTATCTCTTGTTGATCACTTGTGCATGGCCAAAAATATGTGGCCGGCCATGCCATGGCACACATGCATCATGCCTCTCCATTTCCCTCTCTCTCACATAATTACTCCACCTTGGGAAGCCTCTCCTCCTTTGTCCCTTCCCAATGCCACAAATAAATTCAGCTTGGGTCAAATATCTCTTCCCCAAACCAGCCTCCCAACTAACCCAATCAATGAAGAGGCTACCTCCCAACCAACCCAATCAATGAGGAGGCAGCCCACCCCCTCTCCCTCTATAAAAGGGGCTTGGCAGCCCACCCCCTCCTCACTTGCTCTCACTTTTCCACTCCCCACTCTCTCCTCCACTCCCACACACTCTCCTCCTACCTCTCCCCACGAAATTGCTGCTCCTCCTAGCTTCATGGCCGGCCATGGCCATGGAAAGCTCACCAAGATGCAGCTCCTTCCTCCCTCAAGCTCATCCTCACCATGAGAGCCTCCCCTCCATCTTCTCCCCAACCTTAGATGGTTTAATCTCCTCTTCTTCTCCCTCCATTGCTAAGATTGGATCTTGATGCAGGTGCATGTTGGTCCAAGCATGGAGAAGGTTGAGCTATCCTCAGATCTGAAGTTCTTGAGCAAAGTTCGTCCAAAACCTTGCAGTAATTTCTGTTTCTTGCTGTTTCAGATTCTGGTACGATCTTGTAAAATCCACCAAATCTCGTGTGCAGATCCAAATCGAGTGGTTCAAAGTTCTGCAGATAGGTATTCAAAATATCTACAACTTGGCGTTGGTCTCATCCTCAAATTCGTTACGGATTTTGCATGATAAATAAAGTTCTGCAAACATGCAGAATCATTGTTTGTTAGATTTCTTCCGTTTTACAAAACGTTTTTGAGCAAACTCAACTTTGGGTAAAAGCCCTCTCCAGTACCTTCATTTTGGCGTTGGGTTCACTTCAAATGACCTAATGAAATTGAAATGGTTCACAGATCAAGATCTGGTCAGATCTGACTTTGTCGAATTAAATCAGGAGCTTGGAAACGAATTTTTGAATGAAACCAGTTGGGTAAGAACCACCTTTTCAATACCTTTCAGATGCAGCTGACCTCATATTTTTATGAGTTGTGTACGATTTGTGGTGAATTAAACTTATTCTGTGTGTTCTGCAGACATGGCTGTTAGCTTTTAATTCATTAAAAATCCATTTTTGAACCTAATTGAGTGATTCCACTTCTGTAGGATTGCTGAATGTTTTCTTAATCATCTCAAACAAGTTTCAAACCTTTATCTGTTCTGCAACTCCATAGTTAAAGCAAATGGTGAAAACATGCAGTAAACTTGTAAATCCATTTGTGAGAGTTTCAGAAATAATTTGAACCCAAATCCAATTGCCTGTGAATCTCTGTTTAATTATCTTTCAAATGCCAGTGGCCTCATATTTTTAGGATGTTTCTACGATTTATGGCTTACAGATCTTGTTTTCTGTACAGTCAGATTCAAAGAAATTCCTAAAATTGTAGGTTTGATATTTTTGGGTGTTTCCAATTGGGTTAGTCTTGTATTAGTACTGGCCATCTAGGAAAAATATTGTTAGTCTTTGTTCATGCATATTAAGTACTATTAGTACTGTGTATGTGTGACATGGATTGTTGAACCAAAACTTTTTGGTTTGTTTAAAAACTTTAACCACCTCTTTGTATTAAAATTGTTCAACCAATGTTTTATTCTTGCAAAACAAAATCTCTGCAACTTAAACTTAATTCAATTGTTTGGCTTAAGTTTTCAAACGGTGTGGCATATCATTTACTTCCTATTCTCGTGTAGTGTTTTGTAAGCCTTATAAAATGGAGATGATGACTTCCCGCTTTTCCAAAAATGTTTCGAATTATATATTAAATGTTTGGGATGCCAAACTAATGCACTTGTCCTCTTTATGATGTTATCTACCAGGGGATACTTAGTTGTGCCATGGTGATACCGAGAGAGGCAATTGCTAAGTCATGGCACTCTCATACCTCTACTAGGTAAATAAATGGGGTTTTCTAAATTAAAACTCTTGAAGTTGTTTGTGGTATCTATAAGTCCTTAGTATGTTATACCTTGGCTGCATGGTTAGTTGTTGATTGTTGAATGTTGTCTTGTTGATGCAATGTGATTGATTGTGTTCCTTTTATATTTTCCGGCGCTAGATGCGAACAATTCCGGAGAAGAAGAAGAAGTGGAATTGGACAAGGATTTTATTTATATTGTTGGGATTCTTATATTGATAGAGTTGAAGAAGTACAGGGACAAATAAGCCAAGGCAAGCAATTTACTTTGACTCTTTGTTGTCCATGTTCTTGGTTGAGATCTTTCTATCCTTGGTCTCTTGATTTCTTGCGTCTCCTTGGGTTTGCTTAATTTGATTCTTTACATACTTGCCACCAAGTGTGTAATGTCCCCTCTCGATATTTGCGTACTTACTCTAAGTATGTGAATCACGTTTCACCACCTTCCGACACCCTAATTCTAGTAAATACTTGGGATAATATCATTAAAATTGCTCTACTTTTTGATCATCTCCATTCATGCTCAATTGGAGTATGGATGACCTTGACACCCCTTCATGTTATGATGGCAATCATTATGCTATTATACATCTTAGTCACGCATAGACCTTAGGTTGGGAAAACCCTCAAGGTTTTACCTTGTTGTAAAAGTTTTTGTTAAAACCTTGGGTATAATGTTATGCCCAAGTGAGAATTTGAGAAAAGAAAAGGATTTGGTAAAAATGATGGGGATGAGAAAGTGGTTGGGATATTACGAAAACTTTGGCGCCTAAGTACTCACCCATGACAACAAACTAGCGCAACCACATTACTCCAACATGGGCACGGGGCTTAGCTCGACGTTCGTTCTCTTTAGCATGAGGCACCGCATAACTATACAAGGGTACGGATACCCCGAGTCCGGATTGTCGAGGTTGGGACAATAGTATAACGGGAGGCCTTCGGGGCTGACCCGTCCGGAAGACACTATGGGTCTCCCGGCTTGGCGGTGGAGCCACGCTCAAAAGGAGGTGAGCTGCCACGGTGCCGGGGAGGTACATACTCCATAGGGTAGGACCTCTTGCTAATTAGAATGGGCGAAAGGCTTCGACCGGTTATCCGATACCCACATACTTTCGTATGATGGCCCGGGGATGATCCCGGCGGATTTATCGGATCTTGTGGGGAAAGTGCGCACACTCGCGCAGAGTTAAATCTATTCGAATAGCCGTGTCCGCGGTCATGGACGGTTGGATTGGCTGTTGCTTAGCCTGATGTGTTTTGTTTATGAAAATATTTGACAAAGGAAAGAAACGGGATTTGTGTTGGAGTACTTGGAGTACTGGGTAAAATGGTTGATGACCACAATGAGGTGGTCGGAGAGGAATTGATAAAAAATTTGGGTCTACCCTTCCTAAGTGTTTATGTCGTGAAAGATCTTCCTAAATCGAGTCAAGTAGTGATGTCTTAGATATATTCTCTCATCTCCTTCACCCATGAAGTTGAGATGCTAACTCCACTAAAACACTTCTTCTCTTCTACATAACATATTCTTGTTATATAAGTGGTCATTCCCTCTTGATCTCCTAGTTAGTCCTCGGTACCTTGTTCTCCTTGATATGTTACTTTGTAAATGGTTTGCGAGTACAATTCCAAATGTACTCACGGCTTTGTCCCCGGCTATTTACTTGGCCGGACTTGAAGGAGTTCGACGGATGAAGAAAGAGTTGGCGACGTCTATGCGAGCTAGGAACGTCTTCCCGCTCGCTTGCTCGTAGGGTTATGGCGGATGACTTGGGTACTGTGCTGCTGAAGTGATGATGCTACTCTGATGTTTAGTTAGGCCCTTCGAGGCTATTATGTAATTATCGGTCATGTGACCATGTTGTAATTTTCTTATTCCACTTTGTAATTGGATGGTGTAATTTGATATCAGTTCGGTTATGTGTTCGCGGCGCACTGATCATGGGATCGTGAACTGTATACATAACAGGGAATTTCGGACAGCTAGTCCAGGGTCCCCACAGAGCTGGTATCAGAGCTATCCTGACTGTAGGAGACCTTAGTTAGCATGGACGTTAGTTAGGAAACAAGTACTTGGGAAAAACTATTTAAGAAACAAATTCTTTCTTTAGTCCGAAGCATAGCTTCTGCTCCTACTATTTCTTCAAAGCTTCTAAATTCTTATCTCTCCGCTTTATTAAAATGTTTGAAATTTCTTACTCTATTGTCTCATCCACTTCAAAACCTACATACTGGACGATGTCCCAACTCAGACCGGAGACTCGACCTCAATTAGGGATCAATCCCTCGAGAAGACTCGTGTATCTCCAAACAACAGCTTATTGAAGATTGGAAGCCGACTTAGTGTGCAGATAAAGGGATAATAAGATCATGCCTTTGGTTGTCACCAAAGTCTGTCAATGAGCTGACCTTGTTCCTCCGTGGACTTGCACCTTTTCGCAGTCGTCTGGGATCAAGTCCTCAGTTCTTGACTAGTAATTTTTCGGCCAGCCACCGAAGTTGTCAACTTTGGAAGTACCTCGACATCTACCCCTCTCGAAGACCTCACGTCCCCGGGATGTTGAGACCGGAAGTTCTATGCAAATCTCGCCTTCACCTCGACATCGACGACTCAACACTAAGCCGCTTCACCACCAATCGCTTCGAGAAATCCTTGTTGAAGACGATGTCAACAAGATGAAGACGCCAACATATGTGACCAGCCCCAAAACTATAGGATGGATAGGACAAACTCAATCGCTTCGATTGAGCTACCCCCACGTATTAGGTATCCCTAGATACTTAGAGTGCCTTGTTTGGTGTGCTGATTGCTTGTAGTTCACTAGTGTGCTGCCTTGAGTGTCTTTTATTTGTTTGTTGTGTGTATGTTTTTCTAGTCTTTCGGCTCTGAAAAATACTCCTAGTGTGATGACCTAGCATAGGAAGCCTCCCCAGGATGTTTTCACCCTCATCTACCTCGCCGATGGATTAATTGGGTAAATCAACGAAAGACTCTAACTCTAAACCCGTTGGAAGTTGTTTTTCAACCGTCAAGAAAACTAACCCGACCCCTATCTACGCCGACTTCCTTCAAGATCAGCTGGAGCATCTCCACTACGCCAAGAAAGAAGAAGCCCTACCTTCACGAGTGACTGCACCTCTACCAGAAGACTTACTAACTTGGTCTAACCTTGGTATATAATCGCGCTAACCTCGAGGATATCTTTTTGAAAGCCCCCCCCCCCTAACACACCGTCTAACTAGATGAGAGAACATTAGCGTCAAAGACAAGCTACATCACATGGTTCATCTGGTCCTCATCAAGTGAAGACTCTTGAAGATACCTCAAGAACTCAAGACTAGGTGCAACTTACCCGCTCACCAACTGGTATAAGTCAGCACCGACCCGCCAGCTGATGATTGACTTCGAAGACCTCTCGTTGCTGTTCCATATGGATACCAACTAGGTGTTTCATCAACTTACTAACTCACCGCGCGTCCTCAATGGTTTAGTTAACACCGTGAGTGCCTCTTGAAGTTGTGGTCCGCATGTCGCCCGAAGACTCTTCAACTAAACAAGGAAGATCGACGACTTCTTCGAAGCCCCGCACAGGACCGCAAGGCGTAAGCTCTAAGTTTTTCCGAAAGCCCGATGAAAAATCTTAAGGGTGGAAGACTTCGTCTTCCACTAAAAGTTGGAGCTAACCACCAAATTTATATCTTTCTAAAACAACGTTGGAAACGTGGGATTGCACTAACTCCCCTCGAAGCTATGGACTACACATCAACCTCTCGAAGATGTTCGCCTCAAGACGCGAGACCGGTGACTTCTCCAAGGAGCGCCCGACAAGACCCGTGGCGGAAGCTTACGCTTTTAACGCCCCTCCCGATGAACAATTTTAAGGGTGGAAGACTTCGTCTTCCACTAAAACCAAGCTAACTCTAAAGAGTTTTCAACCGTGCTCAAGCACCATTGGGTGCACTAACTCTCCCACAGTCTTGAACCTCCACTAGGATCGTGAAGAAGCTACGGATCCAACATCCGCACGGAGTAGTCAACCTCTTCATGAAGTTCGCCATCGGCAAGTAATCCATCATGTCTCTCGGAAGCCGAAGTTGCGACCCCCTCAACAACGGCACGCCGACGGAAGAATGGAGTCTAACTTTCGTTAAGCTTTACAACCCCTCTTGTTCTCGCGCTCACTAATCTCGGGACGAGATTATTTTAAGGGTGGAAGATTCGTAACACCCCAACTTTTGCAACCTTGATTAATTATCCCGATTACAAAAATTAGGGGGAACAAAAACTTTTTCTAAAGACTAATTAGATGAATTGCCTTGATTGTTTGTTGTGATGAATTGCCTTGATCTGTTGGTAGATGTATTGTCTTGATTTGCTTGTTGAGTTTTGTCTTGAGCCACCTCATAGAACAACACCCCTAGTGGTTAAACAAGCAACTCACCAAATAAAACACATGTGTGGCTTAGGAAGAATTGTTTTCCTTCTTACTACATCAAACCTCTCTCCTGATGACAACATGGGTGTGCCATCTTGATTTTCTCTTTGTGGTACAAGATAGCTCAATCATCCTTAATTCACAACTTTGTGATCTCAATGCATGGATCTCATCTGTGCATCTCCCTCTATAATTTCCACATCCCGCATGTCTCATTCTACCCTTGCATCACATATATTCAACTTGATCTTATACCCTATCCAATGATTCAACTCTAGATCACTTCCTTCACTTTTACCTCTTGTTTTTATTCAAGTTTAATCTTCACAAAACCAAGAGTGGGAATGATGGATACATTTTGTAGCCACCATCTACCCTTGAGAACACTCCTCCCTAAATTAGTTTCCCTCCTCAAAAATCCTACAGTTTTCCTTCTCTAGTTTTGATCACAAAACTACTTCTAGTTTTATTAAAACTTTCCAAGATTTCTCTTCAAAGAAAACAAGGAACTGAAATGGGTTTTGTTTTTCATCCCATTTCTACCAAGTATTGATTTATAAAACAATACTCTCTATTTTGCTTTCCTTTTTACAAAAAGGCTTGTTAAGGTATTTATACCATTTCTTGTTTTTTTTAAGATTGAGAAAACTCTACTTTACTTGAGAAAGTAAGTGGAACATTTTGAACTCCTATGTTCCAACTAGTTCTCTCAATATTTTCAAATTCCATTCCACTTGAGTTCATTACCAATTGTCCCCTAGACAATTGAGGTGTTTCAAATACTTTTGAAACAAGTTCTATTCCAAATGACAACCCTTGCACATCTTGTGTACATCTCTAATCTACCCATTATGTTCCTTCATCCTCCAATTCTGGATCAAATGGATGATCATTCGATACTTTCAAACCACTCCCAATTGACCTCTTATTTGAAGAGCAACTTATATTTCATTATGCCTATCTCACTCCTCTATTTATTTTCCATCATCACCTTGACCTCATGAATTGATGATGTATGTCAATATATTCATCCTTGTGAGTATATGGTTACTTCACTCACCATCTCTCCTAGCCTTGCTCTACCATTGTCTAAATCACCATCACCACCATCATCTCTTGGACACATCTTTTATCAGGTCGGAATGTCACCACCATCTACTTTAGCACCCTTGTGCATTAGTATCACTTTGCCTAAAATTGTATATCTTTTTAGGCCACCATTTTAGTAATTTGTGAGGCACTCAACCTTAGGTGTCATGCATGTGTAGCAATTATCTCTTGTTGATCACTTGTGCATGGCCAAAAATATGTGGCCGGCCATGCCATGGCACACATGCATCATGCCTCTCCATTTCCCTCTCTCTCACATAATTACTCCACCTTGGGAAGCCTCTCCTCCTTTGTCCCTTCCCAATGCCACAAATAAATTCAGCTTGGGTCAAATATCTCTTCCCCAAACCAGCCTCCCAACTAACCCAATCAATGAAGAGGCTACCTCCCAACCAACCCAATCAATGAGGAGGCAGCCCACCCCCTCTCCCTCTATAAAAGGGGCTTGGCAGCCCACCCCTCCTCACTTGCTCTCACTTTTCCACTCCCCACTCTCTCCTCCACTCCCACACACTCTCCTCCTACCTCTCCCCACGAAATTGCTGCTCCTCCTAGCTTCATGGCCGGCCATGGCCATGGAAAGCTCACCAAGATGCAGCTCCTTCCTCCCTCAAGCTCATCCTCACCATGAGAGCCTCCCCCTCCATCTTCTCCCCAACCTTAGATGGTTTAATCTCCTCTTCTTCTCCCTCCATTGCTAAGATTGGATCTTGATGCAGGTGCATGTTGGTCCAAGCATGGAGAAGGTTGAGCTATCCTCAGATCTGAAGTTCTTGAGCAAAGTTCGTCCAAAACCTTGCAGTAATTTCTGTTTCTTGCTGTTTCAGATTCTGGTACGATCTTGTAAAATCCACCAAATCTCGTGTGCAGATCCAAATCGAGTGGTTCAAAGTTCTGCAGATAGGTATTCAAAATATCTACAACTTGGCGTTGGTCTCATCCTCAAATTCGTTACGGATTTTGCATGATAAATAAAGTTCTGCAAACATGCAGAATCATTGTTTGTTAGATTTCTTCCGTTTTACAAAACGTTTTTGAGCAAACTCAACTTTGGGTAAAAGCCCTCTCCAGTACCTTCATTTTGGCGTTGGGTTCACTTCAAATGACCTAATGAAATTGAAATGGTTCACAGATCAAGATCTGGTCAGATCTGACTTTGTCGAATTAAATCAGGAGCTTGGAAACGAATTTTTGAATGAAACCAGTTGGGTAAGAACCACCTTTTCAATACCTTTCAGATGCAGCTGACCTCATATTTTTATGAGTTGTGTACGATTTGTGGTGAATTAAACTTATTCTGTGTGTTCTGCAGACATGGCTGTTAGCTTTTAATTCATTAAAAATCCATTTTTGAACCTAATTGAGTGATTCCACTTCTGTAGGATTGCTGAATGTTTTCTTAATCATCTCAAACAAGTTTCAAACCTTTATCTGTTCTGCAACTCCATAGTTAAAGCAAATGGTGAAAACATGCAGTAAACTTGTAAATCCATTTGTGAGAGTTTCAGAAATAATTTGAACCCAAATCCAATTGCGTGTGAATCTCTGTTTAATTATCTTTCAAATGCCAGTGGCCTCATATTTTTAGGATGTTTCTACGATTTATGGCTTACAGATCTTGTTTTCTGTACAGTCAGATTCAAAGAAATTCCTAAAATTGTAGGTTTGATATTTTTGGGTGTTTCCAATTGGGTTAGTCTTGTATTAGTACTGGCCATCTAGGAAAAATATTGTTAGTCTTTGTTCATGCATATTAAGTACTATTAGTACTGTGTATGTGTGACATGGATTGTTGAACCAAAACTTTTTGGTTTGTTTAAAAACTTTAACCACCTCTTTGTATTAAAATTGTTCAACCAATGTTTTATTCTTGCAAAACAAAATCTCTGCAACTTAAACTTAATTCAATTGTTTGGCTTAAGTTTTCAAACGGTGTGGCATATCATTTACTTCCTATTCTCGTGTAGTGTTTTGTAAGCCTTATAAAATGGAGATGATGACTTCCCGCTTTTCCAAAAATGTTTCGAATTATATATTAAATGTTTGGGATGCCAAACTAATGCACTTGTCCTCTTTATGATGTTATCTACCAGGGGATACTTAGTTGTGCCATGGTGATACCGAGAGAGGCAATTGCTAAGTCATGGCACTCTCATACCTCTACTAGGTAAATAAATGGGGTTTTCTAAATTAAAACTCTTGAAGTTGTTTGTGGTATCTATAAGTCCTTAGTATGTTATACCTTGGCTGCATGGTTAGTTGTTGATTGTTGAATGTTGTCTTGTTGATGCAATGTGATTGATTGTGTTCCTTTTATATTTTCCGGCGCTAGATGCGAACAATTCCGGAGAAGAAGAAGAAGTGGAATTGGACAAGGATTTTATTTATATTGTTGGGATTCTTATATTGATAGAGTTGAAGAAGTACAGGGACAAATAAGCCAAGGCAAGCAATTTACTTTGACTCTTTGTTGTCCATGTTCTTGGTTGAGATCTTTCTATCCTTGGTCTCTTGATTTCTTGCGTCTCCTTGGGTTTGCTTAATTTGATTCTTTACATACTTGCCACCAAGTGTGTAATGTCCCCTCTCGATATTTGCGTACTTACTCTAAGTATGTGAATCACGTTTCACCACCTTCCGACACCCTAATTCTAGTAAATACTTGGGATAATATCATTAAAATTGCTCTACTTTTTGATCATCTCCATTCATGCTCAATTGGAGTATGGATGACCTTGACACCCCTTCATGTTATGATGGCAATCATTATGCTATTATACATCTTAGTCACGCATAGACCTTAGGTTGGGAAAACCCTCAAGGTTTTACCTTGTTGTAAAAGTTTTTGTTAAAACCTTGGGTATAATGTTATGCCCAAGTGAGAATTTGAGAAAAGAAAAGGATTTGGTAAAAATGATGGGGATGAGAAAGTGGTTGGGATATTACGAAAACTTTGGCGCCTAAGTACTCACCCATGACAACAAACTAGCGCAACCACATTACTCCAACATGGGCACGGGGCTTAGCTCGACGTTCGTTCTCTTTAGCATGAGGCACCGCATAACTATACAAGGGTACGGATACCCCCGAGTCCGGATTGTCGAGGTTGGGACAATAGTATAACGGGAGGCCTTCGGGGCTGACCCGTCCGGAAGACACTATGGGTCTCCTGGCTTGGCGGTGGAGCCACGCTCAAAAGGAGGTGAGCTGCCACGGTGCCGGGGAGGTACATACTCCATAGGGTAGGACCTCTTGCTAATTAGAATGGGCGAAAGGCTTCGACTGGTTATCCGATACCCACATACTTTCGTATGATGGCCCGGGGATGATCCCGGCGGATTTATCGGATCTTGTGGGGAAAGTGCGCACACTCTGCGAGTTAAATCTATTCGAATAGCCGTGTCCGCGGTCATGGACGGTTGGATTGGCTGTTGCTTAGCCTGATGTGTTTTGTTTATGAAAATATTTGACAAAGGAAAGAAACGGGATTTGTGTTGGAGTACTTGGAGTACTGGTAAAATGGTTGATGACCACAATGAGGTGGTCGGAGAGGAATTGATAAAAAATTTGGGTCTACCCTTCCTAAGTGTTTATGTCGTGAAAGATCTTCCTAAATCGAGTCAAGTAGTGATGTCTTAGATATATTCTCTCATCTCCTTCACCCATGAAGTTGAGATGCTAACTCCACTAAAACACTTCTTCTCTTCTACATAACATATTCTTGTTATATAAGTGGTCATTCCCTCTTGATCTCCTAGTTAGTCCTCGGTACCTTGTTCTCCTTGATATGTTACTTTGTAAATGGTTTGCGAGTACAATTCCAAATGTACTCACGGCTTTGTCCCCGGCTATTTACTTGGCCAGACTTGAAGGAGTTCGACGGATGAAGAAAGAGTTGGCGACGTCTATGCGAGCTAGGAACGTCTTCCCGCTCGGTTGCTCGTAGGGTTATGGCGGATGACTTGGGTACTGTGTCTGCTGAAGTGATGATGCTACTCGATGTTTAGTTAGGCCCTTCGAGGCTATTATGTAATTATCGGTCATGTGACCATGTTGTAATTTTCTTATTCCACTTTGTAATTGGATGGTGTAATTTGATATCAGTTCGGTTATGTGTTCGCGGCGCACTGATCATGGGATCGTGAACTGTATACATAACAGGGAATTTCGGACAGCTAGTCCAGGGTCCCCACAGGAAGGAAATTCATTTCAAAGCCAAAACATTAGCTCAGACATGCTGGAAAAGAGGACAGTGAATCCTTTATAATCTGGCACAAGCAGATTTATTGACACCCGAGGCATTTAACTGAGCAATCAAACCGTAAGATAGTGCACCTGCAAATAACATGGGTCAATTGGAGCAGCGGGATAAAATACTTTGCAGAGTTACTTACCAAAAGGCAAACCAACCAAAAGTTCACTTCATGCATGTTGAGATAAAAATCTGAAAGACTAAAGAGAAAAATAAGGATAATTTTACAAGAGACCCCATTTCTTGGTGCAAGCTTTCAAGCCGACACTCCCAATACAGATAAGAAGATAATTAAGAGCTATACAAACTCACTTTGATATTTGAACAAGGATAAAATGACCGAGCAAGAAATATATATTGCTTTGATTCTCACCTTTTGTTCAAGCCTATCATCTCAGAAAGATTGTTCCCTGTGGTGCAATGCAACTAATAAAAAGTGGTGCAATGCAACTAATAAGCCTCCATTGCCGCTCGGACATGGTATGTGCCAACCACCGCTCCCTCCCGGTAAGGAAGATTTCGCTTCAGAAAACGGCCCGCCCTTCACGCAATGGAGGCCATCGGGAGAGCAGCAGCTAACTCATCTGCTCATCCCTCTTCTGCAGGTCACCCACTGCACTGACTGCTGCCGCTGCTCTGTCTTCCCCAACCACGACCCAACACGAGATGCACATACTGGAACATGGGCAATATCTTAAGCTATCAACATCATCATTGTTCTTGAAATACTGAATCTTCACACTTACCAGATTGTGTAACATGGGCAACCTCATCTTTTTGAACTTGTTTTTCAGGTTAATGACGCACCCATGAACCCGGAGCTCCTGCTAGGCTGGCGGTGCCCTCCCGCTGCGTTAGGCTAGGCTGGCCACGAGCACAATGCCGGCTGGGGGCGATGGCCTCCCGCGGTGTTAGGCTAGGCTGCCTTCCCGGCACCATGCCGCTGGTGGCGGTGACTACATCACCTCAGGTGAGCTACTCGGGTTCCCTTTTTCCCTCTTCTATTCTACATGCTCTATGGTTCACACTTGTTCGATTTTACTCCATTTAATTATGTCGCCTTAAAAAATTTGAATCTTGATTGTATATGTACTGAGGTTTGTCGGTGTTTGTATCAACATTTGTCTGGTTGTTTCTTAGGCCATCGAGTATGGACTTTGTGAGCAAGGTCGGGAAGATTGTTGGCAAACGTAATGTCACTACTCATCACTCCGAATAGCTTACTTTTACAGTTCATGGTGCTTGATGCATGAGTGTGTTCACATTTCTGTCTAAACCTAGAATTTGATGTGCCGCTGTTACGGTTGAGCTATATCCCATATGTTCTGTTCCATCCATCGGTGCTTGGCGGAAAATGTAGGGCTCGGGATAGTGGATTCTGTTCATCTAACCATATAAACTCATTTTCCTTGGTTTATATACTTCTTAGTTTCTCTAATCACGAGGAAAGACCTGTGTTATACTAGATTCATACGGAACTGAAATGTCCAGTACTTCATTTGAATCGGGGTTCCAAAGAGTCTAAAAATATTGGAAAAAGACGAGCTGCTAATTTGAACTCTACTTGTTTTGATAAAAGAGTTATATGCAACTCTAGATGCAAACTTAAGCGCTTGTCTAAGATGATATTTTTCTTATTAATGCTGGAGATTTTCATTTACTGATTCTCTTATAAGTTGGACTATTGCCGATAATTTGTTTGCATGTGATTCGTTGGAAATGCGTTTCCAGCAAATATTCTTTTTAGCTGAACTGGAAATTTAAGTGGATTAGTTGCCCTGTACTATAACTGAACTAAAGCTGAGCTCTATCCGGTGAATTCGGTGGCTTGCTGCACCATTTTCCTTGCAGTATAAAAGCTTCTATATGTGTTTTTTCGCTGTAAGTTATCACAACTGCTGAATGTGAGTGGTTAATGTTACATTAAGGTCCAATGTCCCGGGCCAGGTAATGACTTTAGTTGGACGAGATTGGAGCCCGAAAATTGTTTGCTCTACTCTTTTCTGCAATAAAGGTGTGGAAACAAAACAATTTTGAGTTTTTGTTTTGGGTTTCCATTATCTTTTACAAGATTGTCTTTAGTTTTGCGCAAGCATGTTCTGATTACCCTTTAGCTTTCCGAGAAAAGACTAAAAGATGATTTCCTGGTCTGGTCCTGCTCAAACTGCTTGCGTTTCTTCATCATTACTTAATTTCTGGAGTAAAATTTACAAGTCCACATCTAATCTAATATTATGCAATTTACTGACCTCTATTTATCCTTTTCTTTCTCTTGTTTCATCATTCAGATTGGTGCTCACCACTTTGCTGTTTGCATCAAACAAACACGTGTTGCAGGTTCACTTCGCATAACGCGTGGACAGGGTACTTTCAGATCTTGGTGGCGTCGATTGTTGATAAGGCCAAGTTTGTTGCCTTTGTCAAGTACTGCCTCGTTAAGATGGAATGACCCAATGATCTGTCTCGGCATTGATCACTAAGCAGAAGGTTGAATCGCATCCTTGTCCATCTCCTTGTTTGATTGATTCGACTTTTACTCGTTGTCTTCTCATCCTGCCCATCTCCCTGTTTATTTGATTCGACTCTTACTGCTTGTCTTCTCATGGAATTTGTATTGATCTTGGTTGCAGAAGTGGAGCAAGGGGAAGGAGAAGGTGAACAACGTGCTGCTGTTTGACCAGGCCACATATGACAAGCTCATCAGCAAGCAGCTGGGGTTCAGACTCACAAACATTTTTGTAGCACCTGCATGTGTTGTATGTGTCCGTCCGAGGATTGATTGTGGAAACTTCCATGGCTGTGCATCAGCTTTGCCTGATGTTCGTTGTTTTGTGTCATGGAGTTTCTCCTGGAGTTGAATTGTTTGTTTGAAATGTCCCGAGTTTGCTCTGTGATCTAAATGTCCGAAAAACAGTAAGGTCATGTCGAAATTCTAAACTCTATTTGCTGATTATGATTTCGTTGATTATTTAGCTGGTCTAAAACTTTTGTTCCTAGAAGAAAATACTTCAACATTCATGGTTTTATGACCAATCTATGCTAGTCACTAGACTAGCTAGCTTCAAATTTGATCGAAAGTTCATTTTCCTTGGCCAGCTTTATAAAAAGTCAATCCATTTGAAACTTCGGTCATGACTCGCCTGTCGCCACCCAACAGTGGAGGCTCCGGTTATCCTGACCCCTTCCTGCCATTTGTTTCTCATCTACATCTCCGTCTTGTAGCTTTAGTAGTATTGTTCCATGTAAAGATATGTCCAAATACGGAGGAGGGCCAGGCCCAGCAAACCACCCAGCTCGATGCATGCCCAAATTATAGCTATCCTTAATCAGAATCTCTCTCTCCCGATTTGAGCGGCTGCATTCCTGGAATCGGCCAACATTACTTATCCATAAAATAAAGAGAATTCCAATTTTGAAATCAGCTGACACAAGATTTATTGCTACCCTGCATCTAGAATTACCAAATTCAACTCACGCAAAGCAGGGTCGGGATGCAAAATGGCAACCCTTTGATTCATTTATGCAGTACTATTTTCAGCACGATTACTTTTTAGTATATTCCAGTGGGGACTCCTTTTCAGCATTTTTTGGTGGGATCCTTCATTATTAAATGAACCAAAACCTTCGGCAGGTACACACATTCGATTGCTAATTCAGCAAGTGTTATCACCAAGATTTGACCGAGTCGGAGGTGGGCCGCAGTCAAGATGGGCTTAAGGAAATATACATGGAGAATTATATGAATCGGCCTGTTATACCAAGTTGGGCTTAATTGCCCGTGTATCTGTAACATATTAGATCTATTTTAGTTTAGAGATAGAATCTTACTCGTGCACGGTTTAGTGCATGCCCACATTAGAAAGTCCCCTGGACTATAAATATGTATCTAGGGTTTATGGAATAAACAACAACTCACGTTCAACCCCAAAACAAACCAATCTCGGCGCATCGCCAACTCCTTCGTCTCGAGGGTTTCTATCGGGTAGCGACATGCTGTCTAGATCGCATCTTGCGATCTAGGCAGCACAAGCCCCACGTTGTTCATGCGTTGCTCGTATCGAAGCGCTTTTGATGGCGAGCAACGTAGTTATCATTAGATGTGTTAGGGTTAGCATTGTTCTTCGTTTAAGCATGCTTACGTAGTGCAACCCTTGCATATCTAGCCGCCCTCACGCCTATCTCAGGTGTGGGGGCGGCACCCCGCTTGATCATTATTTAGTAGATCTGATCCGTTACGATTGCTCCTTGTTCTACAAGGATTAGTTTAATATCTGCAATAGTTAGGCCTTACAAAGGGGGAGGATCCGGTGGCACGTAGGGTGGCGTTCGCAAGTCCTAAACGGGATGTTCCGAGGATCAACTTCATGTTGGTTTTTAGGCCTTGTTTAGGATCGGCTTACGAGCACCGTGCGTGGCCGCGAGGCCCAACCTGGAGTAGGATGATCCGATTATGCGGTGAAAACCCTAAATCGTCGTAGATCTCATTAGCTTCATCTTGATCAAGCAGGACCACCAAGTATTCGTGCACCCCGTACGAATCATGGGTGGATCGGCTCTTTGAGCCGATTCACGGGATAACCCGAGAGCCGATCGAGGCTCGTATTTAATGTTTACATGTATGCCCTGCAGGAAACTAAGCGAGGCATCCCCATCACCTTCCCGACCGGGTATAGGTCAGGTGGCACGCCCTTGCACTTCGCATCGCCGCGTGTGACCAGAAGAGCATTGCGGGCCGTCGCTCGGAGGGGTCTCGGCCAGCCGCAGCTCTAGGCTCTTCCCGGCTCTACGGTGTTGACAAGGCCGCTGCCCGCCGGTGGGTTTTGGCGAGTCAACACATTCCGGCACGCCGGTGGGACAATCGTCTACATCAACCACATCGCCATCTACATCCGAGATGGCGGACGGCACGCCGGTCACCTACGAGGATCCGCTCGACGACCTCAAGAAGCAATACAACGAGATCAAGGCCACCCTCGAAGCCGACCTCATCGGCTCTTTTCGGAGAACCCGTTCCCATGGCATCGGATGGAAGGGATTCTCACCGCAAGGTGCGCTCGATGGGATAGACCTCTCTACCCCGTCGGAGGAACGCACCGGGGGTGCCGCGGCGAGGAGATCAACTACCCGGTGGCTCACTCGCTACACCGCCACTCGAGAACTTGGTCAACGTGTTGGAGCGTGTCGCTCGCGCGTGATCCGGAGATCATGAGCCACCAGTACTCGCCGTCGGGACCAGCTCTCGGGACTCATCAAGGAGAGTTGCCACTCCGGTCCCGTCCACCGCTGCCATATGCGTTGGCGGCACTCTGCTGAAGTGCCGACTACACCGGCATTCCTCGTCTACGAGATTGGTGGCGACCCTAGTGACTACCGAGTTCTTAATGGAGGCGCCTAAGGAGATCCCTCAAGGATACGCGTGCATGTGTGTGCCGGATTGTGGTGATCGGGCACTCACAAACCGAGGCCACAACATCGGGGACTCCGGCGAAGACAGGAGGAACGTCGGCGACGAGCTTGAGAAGCGGACGTGGCTAACTAAATACGCCACACCGACGAAACTCCCGAGCCCGGCTCCTGCAGGTTGGCTCGGAGCTGGAAAAGCAAACATGGCTGGCCAAGTACGCCACCCCGGCGAATCTTCGAGTGCAACTCCTACGGCCAGCACAGCGGATCGGATCGGTACCATGCCGAGAGACCGGTTCGGCATGATGCCGAAAAGAAGGGCGATCGGCTATTCCAAGCCGTACCCCGACGATTACGAGATGATCCCGCTGCCACCTAAATATCGGCTCCTCGACTTCTCCAAATTCGGTGGATCGGATGGCTCCAGCTCCATCGAGCACGTCGGCCGATATTTGGCTCAACTAGGACCGGCTTCGGTGTCGGATCAGCTACGCGTGAGGCTCTTTTCACAGTCCCTCACGGGATCGGCTTTTGGATGGTACACCTCTTTGCCGGCAAACTCCATCCGAGTCTTGGAAGCAATTGGAAGAACGAGTTCCATATGCAATACCATTCGAAGCTTCCGAGTCCGGCATTGCCGATCTAGCACAACTACGTCGAAGCGCGGGGAAACGGTGACAGAATACATCCAGCGCTTCAGGAATCTTAGGAACCGATGTTATTCGGTTCGTATAACTGAAAAGGAAGCGATCGAGTTGGCGGTAGCGGGCCTTGCAACACAGCTCAAGGACATGGCCTCCCAAGCAGATTATCCCTCGGCGGCGCACATGGTTCGGAAACTATCGGCATATGAACAGCGCCACCCCGACCTGTACCAAGACAAGTTCAAGCGTGCGGTAGTTATGGTCGATACGAGAGGAAGATGAAGTGCTCGCGGGAGACCAAGAAATAGCGATGGGCGAGTGGACTCGGGGAGGAACCCCGTGGCCCGCAAATGGGTAAAGCCACCGAGGGCCGCCCGGGGATTTGATTTTGACGTAACCAAGACTGAACAAATCTTCGACCTCCTGCTCAAGGAGAAACGAGTTGACGATTCCTGAAGGTCTCAAGTTCCCCACGGCGAAAGAGCTAAACGGAAAGCCGTACCGCAAATTCCACAACTCGCTTTCCCATGCCACCAACGATTGCCGGGTGTGGCGTCGGCACATCCAAGCGGCGATAGAGAAGGGGCGGCTAATTTTCAACCAGATACGCCATGAAGGTCGACACCCAACCCTTCCCCGCCGTTAACATGGTAGAAATTACCTACCCCGAAGGTTGCCAGCCGGGTCCCTCGTTCGGCATCAACATGGTAGGACACCGGAAACCACTGCGGCAAAGATGGAGATGAGGGCAGCTGCTCTCATAGCAAGGATACGGAGGAGGCCGCTCCACGCGATCGGCTCCGTCATGATGGCAAGAGCTATGTCACAGAGGGAGAGGTGAAGAATATAAGATATCGGCGACCCCTCTGCGATCACCTCCTCAACAAATATGTGAGTCGGTATGACCAACGCCGACGGTCCAATTACGATGATAGAGGAGATCGTCCGGCTAGAGAAGCCGAGAAGATATCGTCGGCGAGGATCGCGATGAGGAGGAGCACGAGCGCCGTGCCACGGAAGCATCAAGGGAGCAAGATGACAACGCCGGACATTGGGACTGCCCCTTCTTCGGACACTCGCTGGGATTCGAGGAATGAGCCGATTGCCCACAATCGGCAATTGCCCGAGAATGCAACAATAAAAAGAAGGAGGCAGCCAACGTGTACGTGTTCGAGCGCCTAGGGCCTCTCCCGCCACAAAGCAAACGCGCTGAGTCACCTCGTTGGGCAGATCTTGAGGATTCGGAAGACGAAGGAGAAGTGAAAGAAGACGGTACCACCGGCCAAGGTGGTGCTACGACGGACTCAGCCGTTCCCAAAAGCGCAGGGTTCAGCGATTGCGCGGCCTGGAGGAAGCCGAAAGGTTGTACCTGCATACGCTAAGGAAGGCACGGCCTGATCTGGCTGCAAAGGTTCAGCGAACCCTGGATGAAGAGGGTCGTCCGCGGAAAATGGAGTGGCACCCCAAACAGAGGGAAGCCGATGATGAGACATCGGCTGGCACAAACATGGTACTCGTCTTGCCGACAGAGCTTAGCGCTCCACGACTCTGCGGAGCACTCAAGGTGGACGACAGCAAGCGCATCAAGTCGGAGGTTGGGTTGGTTTTATCCAGCCCGACCAAGTAGCAAGATCAAACCAATGAGCAAACCGGGAGAGGCTGATCCTTGTGATCGGCCCCAAAAAATTTATGAAGGGAACTTACAAAACCTTCAACGAGCAAGCAACGTGGAGGCCGATTCCAGCAATCGGCCAAAATTATCCTCACCCACCATTCTGCTTGGGTTTAACATGTTATCCAACAGAGCCGATACCATCAATGCTCCTGACAGAATCGGCTCGGGGGGCACCCAGGTAGATAAAATACGAGGATATGCAACGGAAGCATCTCATCTTCTGGTGATGGGTATTGGAGTATGGGGGCCGATATGCACAGGTCGGCCCCGTAAAAAAAAAATGAAAATTCGGAGTGGAATTATGCAATGTTTATCGAGTCTCCACCAAATCCGGACCAACGGTGGTGCCTTCTGTTGCCTCGAGGGAGTAAAACAATGGAAACTTCTTCAGCTGAAACGGAAGATTATCGGCTGTCGGAGGAAGAAAGAGGGTGAGCTGTGGCGCATTCTCTCTGATATTCTCGCCTCGAGTGAGGCTCGGGGGGCAGCCGGCCTAGTGGATACTCTGTTTAAAAGAACCGATGAGGATACCATCGGCTGATCCTTCATTCCAACCTTCTTCACAATGATGGGTACTGAAAAGGATTATTGGGTTTGGTTGGAAAGTTCGAAGGTTTTCCTGAAAATCCTGCATTTTCCACCAGATTTAGAAAATCGTCGATTGAAGAAGAGAAGGGTGAATTTCAAAGGACCGATGCGGTGCGATCGGCTCATTACGCATTGGCAAAGGGGACGAATCGGCAAGGTCGGTAGAAGAGAGCATCGGCTCAATTAAACTCAGAAGGAATCGGCAAAATCAAGATTGGGGAAAAGTTCTTCATTGATTAAGATGAGATTTCTTACATAAAGAGCTAATTGCTCTCAAAAGGGAAATGCTAGGGGATCCATTGCCCCATCTACTACTACTGGCCCTATTCTAGAGGTCATATCTATGGGCCATCACTGCCCTCGTCGTCGCCGTCATCGCCACTATCGGCGCTGCTCCCGGCGGGCTCTTCGTCGCTCCAATGGCCGCCGACCGGGCCCTCGTTATCTTCATCTTCTTCGTCGGCGTCGTCCTCGTCGCCGTCGAAGTCGCTAGGTTGCCCGGCCAAGGGCGAGAACCGCTTGGCCGGCGGCTCGTCGGAGGAGCTCTCGTCGTCGTCGTCCTCCTCCTCCTTTTCCTGCTCCTCCTCTTCCCGGAAGAGGTGAAGTCGCGAGGAGAAGGCGTCGTCGTCACTCTCCTCCTCCGCTCCCCCAACGGCGAGGAAGCGGAGGTCGCTCTCCCGTCCGTCAGGGACTGGTCGTCCTCGGACCAGATGGAGAAGTCATGGTCGACTCCTCTCCGGCTGCAATGGCGCGGCGGGTGTTGGCCGCGTGGACCGCCGCCGCGTTGTACTCCGGCGTCGGCTCACGGGACGTGGAGGATTGGGCTGGCAAGATCCGATGGGGCGGAGGAGGAAGAAGACATGGTGGCTGGGAGGGCTTTTGGAGTGCTAATGCGAAGGAGATACAGAGGAGAACTGTTCAGAGCGGTTAAATCGAAGGAGGATATAGTGGAAATTCAATGCCACGGCAGTTTCCGAGGAAGTGGTGCCTAAAAAAGAAAAAAAAAATGCCAGGTCACGCGGAGAAGTTGAGAAGGCAAGGCATCATCATGAGGGATATTGCGACGGTTCTGCCACGACATGACCCGACGAAGGAAAGCGAGTGATTTTGGAATTACCAATTCCAAAACCAGGGGAGCATGTGTTATCACCAAGATTTGACCGAGTCGGAGGTGGGCCGCAGATCAAGATGGGCTTAAGGAAATATACATGGAGAATTATATGAATCGGCCTGTTATACCAAGTTGGGCTTAATTGCCCGTGTATACGTAACATATTAGATCTATTTTAGTTTAGAGATAGAATCTTACTCGTGCACGGTTTAGTGCATGCCCACATTAGAAAGTCCCCTGGACTATAAATATGTATCTAGGGTTTATGGAATAAACAACAACTCACGTTCAACCCCAAAACAAACCAATCTCGGCGCATCGCCAACTCCTTCGTCTCGAGGGTTTCTATCGGGTAAGCGACATGCTGCCTAGATCGCATCTTGCGATCTAGGCAGCACAAGCCACGTTGTTCATGCGTTGCTCGTCTTGAAGCGCTTTTGATGGCGAGCAACGTAGTTATCATTAGATGTGTTAGGGTTAGCATTGTTCTTCGTTTAAGCATGCTTACGTAGTGCAACCCTTGCATATCTAGCCGCCCTCACGCCTATCTCAGGTGTGGGGGCGGCACCCCGCTTGATCATTATTTAGTAGATCTGATCCGTTACGATTGCTCCTTGTTCTACAAGGATTAGTTTAATATCCGCAATAGTTAGGCCTTACAAAGGGGGGAGGATCCGGTGGCACGTAGGGTGGCGTTCGCAAGTCCTAAACGGGATGTTCCGAGGATCAACTTCATGTTGGTTTTTAGGCCTTGTTTAGGATCGGCTTACGAGCACCGTGCGTGGCCGCGAGGCCCAACCTGGAGTAGGATGATCCGATTATGCGGTGAAAACCCTAAATCGTCGTAGATCTCATTAGCTTCATCTTGATCAAGCAGGACCACCAAGTATTCGTGCACCCCGTACGAATCATGGGTGGATCGGCTCTTTGAGCCGATTCACAGGATAACCTGAGAGCCGATCGAGGCTCGTATTTAATGTTTACATGTATGCGAAACTAAGCGAGGCATCCCCATCACCTTCCTGACCAGGTATAGGTCAGGTGGCACGCCCTTGCACTTCGCATCGCCGCGTGTGACCAGAAGAGCATTGCGGGCCGTCGCTCGGAGGGGTCTCAGCCAGCCGCAGCTCTAGGCTCTTCCCGGCTCTACGGTGTTGACAAGGCCGCTGCCCGCCGGTGGGTTTTGGCAGTCAACAGCAAGATAAATCAGCCCTCAATATCAATGACACAAGTAGTAATAATGGATTAACAACAGAAGAACACACCTGCATCGCTGATCTAGGTGGGACACAATCTTGTGGAGCTAACCGTCGCTCGTCAAATGATGGGCGGGGTCCCGTAATTGACAATCACTAATTACCGTCCCACCTAATCTAATATACTCCACTGCCCGCTACTTGAAGGACCAGCTCATCCACCAAACCGATTTTATTGGGTGTACTGCTAGACATCTGGGTATGGCTATATTCTGTCCATTCCTCCCAATTACTACCTCCATCCCAAAATTTAAGGTTTTTTTTAGAAAGTCAAACTATGTGAAGTTTGACCAAGATTTTATCAAAACCCGTTAACATGCAAAATACAAAATCAATATCATCAAAATATATAATGAAATATATATATTGATAGATTCTTCTAAGAGTTTGGACAAACAACCACATTAAATACGAGTACATTAACCTTCACCCCTTGTTTACCGAGACCACCCAAGCCCGGGAGTGCATCGTTCGTGTTCGTTTCGTATTGACGTTTTCTTGCCCATATTTGCATTTCTTTTTTGTTTCGAAAATTCTTTGGGTTTTCCATTAACGCCGACACGGAGAGATAGACACGATGAGACGTGTCGCTGCGCGCCAATAACTTCCTTTGCGAGGTAGGTGACGGTTGAGCGACGTTCGTGTGTCAATGATGCGTCGGGTCTGCCACTCCCCGCCTCACTCCGCGCTCTGTTTGGCGCGCCCGAAGTGTTCCCTGTGGAGCGGGTACAGCCTCGGGGTTGCCGGACAACGTATTGGGCCGCGCCGGGCGGAAAAGGGCTTTTCGGGCACTCGACTAGGGCGATAAAATGTCCGACGCGCCCAAAAACCTTTGGAGGCAGCTTTTGGGGACGTGAATGGAGATGTTGTTAGTACCGATGGTTGTATCATCTAGATAGAGGTGACACACATGATTCAGCCTCAAATCTCCTAGGTACGAGGATCCACGTCGCTTCTATACTATATTGATGTGTGTTTTTCATCACTGAGCGGGATTCGGTCGTGCAAAGCCAGATCAAAGGACATAGGACCCCCTTGAAATTTGAGCCAAATTTTAACCATGAAAATATAACATATAAATATAAGTTTCATAAATTATACTGCTGGATTCGTATTTGAAATAAGTTTTCCCACGGTTCATTTCATGTGGCAAATAAATTATATTTTGTTAGTTTATTCTATGGTTAAAGCTAGGCTTATATTTCGATAGGGCTTTATGATCAGTACTAATACTGGTAACTTTTGCACCTAGCTCTATCTAGCTCGCTCGTAGAACATGGAGCATCCATGGGTGAAAACCACGAATATGACTAAACACATGCATGCTAGTGCAGAGCTAGTTGTAGGGATCGACCTAGCTAGTGCGAGCTACACCACCACATGTCTCTCCTGTTGAACCTCCACGAGCTTTTGACCTCCTTCTCCCACAAGGCGTTTTGCTGCATACTTCCTCCATTTCCAAGCATTAAGGCATATATTCGCGGGCGCATGGATTAAGCAGCGTCTCAGACTACATTTTCTTTTCAGTTTTGCCTTTCGTTCTCTTCCATTTGCATCAGTAAAGGAAAATCCATATTTACTCACTTTTAACCCAGCTATGACCCGGAGCCGCCGCCACCCCACCTCGCGGTGCCGCCGCCTCCCCCCCCCCCCCAAGCATATCATCGCCACCACCTGCGGCTCGCCATGATCCATTGCCGTGCTCCTCGAAGCTCGCCACGCTAAGCCGTTATCCCATCCACCCTCAAGCTACGGTACACCGGAGTCATGATCGTCATGTAGTTGCTCTACGCATTCGTGCCCCTCGATGTCGACACGACATCGAGGGTCGTGGTTCTGCTTTTCCATCACACCTGTGTCGAGGGTGGGATGGGGAAGCCGGCGGAGGTGTTCTGCCACCTTCTCGATGGTGCTGCCACTTGCATGGTTCCTTTCGACCTGATACGGGGACGCCGCTCCCTGATCACTCAATTGCCAAGGCTTGCTCCAGCTCCAGGCGCGTGGGAGGAGAATGAAGTATAGGGATGGGGATTGAGGGGTAGTATTGGAAAACGGGGACCAAATTCACCATGTGCCTTGTTCTTTGACAAAAATCTGGAAAATTTATACGTCCTAAAGCATATGGACGGAGAGGGTATACAACATCATTCATACTACTCCATCCATTCATAAGTATAAGCCATATAGTTTTTATCGTGAATATTAAAGAATGTACTTTGAGGAAAAATTACATCCGAACTGAGCGGGATTACCCCGGACAATTGACATGAGCACATAGTGGAGTTTGCATAATCCAATCCTAAAAAAAGTTGTCCACAAAAGTGGTGCAATGCAACAAAGTCTATATTCCGGATTTTTCTTAAAAAAACTATATTCCTTAATTAAAGCGGAATATTTTTTCTATTTTCTCGTTGAAAAAAAGGCGTGGGTACGGTTAAAAAGCCTTCCCAAGTCTGCCCTCCGTCACGGTGTAATTAAGGAGGCCATATGCGGCTGGTGATTCGCTCTTGGAAGTTGAAATTCTATGCTGATTTGAGTGTCACGTTGTCGCCCTTAAATTTAGGAGGTGCATGCAACAATTGAGGTATGTACACTAGTGGAGAAGGCATGCCTTTCCATACCCGCAACATCAGCTTGAGAAATCAATAGATATTAATCATACAATGTATTACTCCATAACTCTTATAGCCATCTCTAGCAATTAATATTAATAATTAAATTTTGGTTGGAAATTTGTTTTTAACGGAAGATATATATATATGTGGTATAATGGAGAAAATAGTCTTTCCTTATTTTCTAAGAAATGATCTCTTAGCTAAGGGAAGACAACCTTCTCTCTCTTTATTCTCTTTATTCCAACTAAGCAAAAATCCAACATGCAATCTCTAAGAAAAGGCTAACATCATCCTATTGTACGTGTCCTGAGAGAGAAAAATTAACCATGTGTAGTAGCTACTTAATAGGGGCATGACAAAAATTTTGAAAACTGCATAGCTCTCCTTTTGAAAGCTGCATATAGCTCTCCTTAAGCGACGTGCATCGTCGTATCTACGGGGAACGGAGGAAGTATCTAATTTATGCGTACAACTAATAAGGAGTTTTCACAATTAATAATTGTCATAAAATGTAGGGGAATCAATTGTCACCAGAACACCCCGTGAATGAAGAAGAAAATTAATTGCCGCTAGAAGAAAATTTGGCGAAACTTCCGTAGAAACTTAATTCATGCCTAAAATGTATGGGAATTAACTAAGACTAGTCACAATGCATAGTATCATATAGAAGTATCATGCGTATGATATTACTATATGTTACTATCTCCACAATGCATGGTATCATATACTAGTATCATAGTCTCCATATATTAATTGTTTTGTAGAATCTCAATGCAAATATATGTACAAGATTTACTTGACATTACTTTTTTTAGTATCTACCTATGATACTAGTACAATCTCTCTCATCCTTAACTGCACTGCCACATCAGCATTTTGCATGCATGGAATGCATGACCTATGATACTTCCATTGTGGGTAGTCTAAGTGAGTAGAAAAATACAGGGGAAATTAATTTCGGAGAAATTAACTAAAGTGGACAGAGCAATCGGGGGAATTAATTTCTGGAATGGATTGTACGGGATTCAAATGGTCAGGATGTTCTCCTGCCGAATCAACTTGCATGTTTGTAGGGAAGTAATCACAGAAATTAATTAGGGGAGCAGATATTTAGGGAATTAAACAACTCCTATCTTGTATAAACCCGAAAAATCTGAACTGCTCCGGGGACGTGATCAAATCCTTGCCTCTCCTTTATTTCCCGTGAAATCCCTTTCACGTGACAGACGAAAGGATTAGCCTGCATCGTGACAACTCGATAAAGGCAAACTCATGGCAATTTAAGGGCATGTACAATGAGGACACGTAAGATTTTTGCTTACCTGGAGGAAAGAGATAAAAAAAAAGCTACCTTCTCTTAACTAAGAGATACTCTCTTATGAAATACTCCCACTATACCATTTATTTCCCTTAACAATACAAGGTACTTCTAATCCACACCGTTCGGCAACCTTGAGGTGACCACCACTCTAGTGAACATGCTTGCTTTATCACCGTGCTCCCACACCTCCACGTCGCCAAAAGTAGATGATGGAGTAGAACCAACCATTGTAGTAGACATCATCCTCGCCACCTTTGCGTGAGGTTTCCGCCAGTCCCCTCGCCCCCCACCGTCGATGGCAAAGTCTGCGACGCCGAAGTCGGAGCACGTGATCGATGCATGGATTAGGACAAAATGTAAATAGTTGACAACAAGAAGAAATAGCTCATTTTATGCTAATTTCTCCTTTTGAATGTACTTGTATTCATGTTAAGCTAGCATGTTGCGGGATGGAAAGATTGAAGGAATATAGCTACGAGTAAACAATAGAGGCGTGAAGCATTGAATCTAGGCAATGCACGTGCATGAGATTCATTTAGGATTATGCGTGATCGAAGAGAAGAGAAGAGGATTAAATACGAACTTGTCCTGACGTTGCGCGGGTCAGCCTAAGCATTTGGTCCTTAAACCCAAAACGACAGCGCCAAATTAATGCGCACTACAGCGGAAAGTCGTTTTTATAGGTTTATCACGTGACTTTCTCTTCCAAAGGCCAAAGTGCACGCACGTACTCCCTCTCTTCTTTAAGAAATATACTAGTATCAACTAGCACTAGTAGAAAACCTCTCATCCATCTAAGCCATTGGTACCGGTTCCCTTACGAACCGGTACCAATGGGGCCATTTGTACCGGTTTGAGGGCTCAGGTGGGCGAGGAGCTTTGGTACCGGTTTGGGAGGGGCTTTCGTACCGGTTCGTGTTAGGAACCGGTACGAAAGGTCTTCGGCCAAAATTCAGACGCGTGGTGGGGCCCGGGCTGGACCTTTGGTACCGGTTCGTAACACGAACCGGTACCAAAGGTACCCAGCCATATCAAATCGCCCGGATCGCCCGAGCCCCCTGTCTGTGGCTCTCATTTTTCTCTTCTTCCTCACACTCTAAATTTTTCTCCACCTCTCACACTCCAATAATCTTTATTTTTCTCCACCATTATAACAAGATTAACGACCTCCATCTATCCAAGGGTTAGCAATATCATCCTTTCTTCCGGCGTTCCTAATTTAGCTCATTTCTTTGGTAGTTTAACTCGTACTATTTTTCTAGTGCTAGCAAGGTGTTTGATGAAATGACTAAGTTAGGGATTTTACTTTTTTATAATCAATTTGAGCTGAAATTATGGTATATTTTGTAGGTTTTAATTAGTATCATCCCCGTCCTCACCGCCGTCGATCGCTAGCGTCGTCCCCTAGCCGGCACCGTACAACCTCGGTGAGCCTCTTCTTTTTTATAAAAAAAACTTAGTTTTATGTGATGAACTTGAATATTAATTAAGTTGGTCACTCATATATCCATGATGTTGTGTACTTAATGATTTTTGATATACATATAAAATGCAGATGAGTCGACAATGGATGTACGGTGACCGGTGCCATCCCGAGTTCATTACTGGCATGCATTATTTTCTCAACGTGGCTGAGGCAAACAGGCGGTCGAATGGTTTCATGTATTGTCCATGTAGTTCCTGTAAGAATATGAAGGATTACTCTACCTCGAAGACCCTTCACGTCCACTGCTGGAGAATGGTTTCATGCCCAGCTATAATTGTTCGACCAAGCACGGAGAAAGAGGGGTTATATTGGAAGACAACGAAGAAGAAGAGGATAGTGACAACTATCCCTTATTCACTGAAGACGGTGGTAGTAGAATGGGGGAAGACGAAGCTGAAGAAGAGCTCATTTTCGATGAGCCGATTTTTGATGACCCGGATGACGATTTGGGTCGGGCCATTCTTGATGCGAAGATGAACTGCGGAAATGAAAAGGAGAGGTTGAAGTTGGAGAAAATGTTAGAGGATCACAACAAACTGTTGTACCCAAATTGCGAAAATGGTCGAGAAAAAGCTGGGTACCACTGCTGGAATTGCTGCGAGTGGAAGGCGAGAGAATGGTACTTCGACAAGGGATTTGAAAAGTTGCTGAAAATAATAAAGAAGATGCTTCCGGGGAGAACGTGTTGCCCTCTAGCACGTACGAAGCAAAGAAGGTTGTCTGCCCTCTAGGATTAGAGGTGCGAGAAGATACATGCATGCATCAATGACTGCATCCTCTACCGCGGGGAGTACGAGAATTTGAATGTATGCCCGGTATGTAGTGCATTGAGGTATAAGATCAGGCGAGATGACCCTTGCGATGTTGAGGGTGAGTCCACCCCCAGGAAGAGGGTTCCTGCGAAGGTGATGTGGTATGCTCCTATAATACCACGGTTGAAACGTTTGTTCCGAGAACAAAGAGCATGCCAAGTTGTTGCGATGGCACAAAGAGGACCGTAAGAAAGATGTGATGCTTGAGACACCCCGCGACGGGTCGCGGTGGAGAAAAATCGACAGAGAGTTCAAGTCATTTTCAAATGACGCAAGGAACTTAAGATTTGGTCTAAGTACGGATGGCTTTAATCCTTTCGGGGAGCAGAGCTCCGGTCATAGCACCTGGCCGGTGACTCTATGTATCTATAACCTTCCTCCTTGGTTGTGCATGAAGCGGAAGTTCATTATGATGCCGAGTGCTCATCCGGGGCCCGAAGCAACCCGGCAACGACATTGATGTGTACCGAGGCCATTGGTTGAAGAACTTTTAGAGTTGTGGCGTGACGAAGGTGTACCTGTGTGGGATGAGCACGAACAAAAGGAATTTAACCTACGAGCGTTGTTATTTGTAACCATCAATGATTGGCCTGCTCTTGGTAACATTTCGGGGCAGTCAAACAAGGGATACAATGCATGCACACACTTGTTTAGGTGAGACCGATAGTAATTATTTGGGAAACAAGAATGTGTACACGGGGCATCGTCGATTTCTTCCAAAACAACATCACGTAAGAAAGAGAGGAAAGCATTTCGGAGGTGAGGCAGATAACCGAACGAAGCCTACCCTCCCTAATGGGGAAGTTATATATGATATGGTCAAGGATTTAGAAGTGATCTTTGGAAAGGGTCCGGCGGACAATCTGTTCCGCATGATGTTGACGGACACGTACCCATGTGGAAGAAGAAGTCGATATTTTGGGAGCTACCCTACTGGAAATTCTTAGAGGTTCACTCTGCAATCGACGTGATGCACGTGACGAAAAATCTTTGCGTGAACCTGCTAAACTTCTTGGGCGTGTATGGGAAGACAAAAGATACACCGGATGCACGGCAGGACCAGCAAAGTATCCACGAAGGAAACAACCTGAATCCAGAGAAGTATCAAGGTCCTGCCAGCTATGGGAAGACAAAAGATACACCGGATGCACGGCAGGACCAGCAAAGTATCCACGAAGGAAACAACCTGAATCCAGAGAAGTATCAAGGTCCTGCCAGCTATGCTCTTACCAAAGAGGAGAAGGAGATCTTTTTTGAAGTCCTGAGTAGCATCAAGGTCCCGTCGGGCTTCTCGTCGAATATAAAGGGAATAATAAACATGTCGGAGAAAAAGTTTCAAAACCTAAAGTCTCATGACTGCCACGTGATTATGACACAATTACTTCCGGTTGCATTGAGGGGGCTTCTGCCGGAAAATGTTCGAGTACCCATTGTGAAGCTATGTGCGTTCCTCAATGCAATTTCTCAGAAGGTGATCAATCCACTTACTCTACAAAATTTACGGAAGGATGTGGTCCAATGTCTAGTCGGCTTCGAGTTGGTGTTCCCACCATCCTTCTTCAATATTATGACACATCTCCTAGTTCACCTGGTCGAAGAGATTGGCGTTCTCGGTCCTGTATTTCTACACAACATGTTCCCCTTTGAGAGATTCATGGGAGTCTTAAAGAAGTACGTTCATAACCGTGCTAGGCCGGAAGGAAGCATCTCCAAGGGCTATGGAACGAGAGGAGGTCATTGAGTTTTGTGTTGACTTTATTCACGACCTTAAGCCGATCGGTGTTCCTGAATCGCGCTATGAGGGGAGACTGCGTGGAAAAGGCACGCTAGGAAAGAAATCAGCAACGTGTATGGACGGACATTCTTTCACTCAAGCACACTACACGGTTCTACTTAATTCCATCTTGGTGGCTCCGTACAAAGAGGAACACAAGGAGATCTTACGCTCTAAATACCCGGAGCAACGTGAAGATTGGATTGATGGAGAACACATGAAGACTTTCGGCGGTTGGTTGCAAACACGTCTCCTGAATGTCACCGATGACGAGCAGCTGTACTTGTTGGCCAAGCAACCATCTTCTACTATATCGACTTTTCAAGGGTACGAGATTAATGGGAACACATTTTACACTTTCGCCCAAGACAAAAAGAGCACCAACCAAAACAGTGGTGTCCGCTTTGATGCAGAAGATGGCAATGGGAACAAGGTCACATATTATGGGTACATAGAGGAGATATGTGTGGTGACCCTGCATACCACTGCATGTTGTAGTATGCCAGTCGTTGATATAACATTCGCGAAGTACCATTCCGCAAATATCACATCCCTCAGAGTAGTACAACAGAACATAGCAAGGTCCATAACTCATTCACATATTATTACAATATATATACACAAGTCGTCTCGGAGCTCCTCTTGGGTCCTAAGAGGAGATCTCCTGGGTTCAAGGTGAACCCAACTCAACTTACAATACCATTGTCCCATTAAACAAAACATTTATTTAATCGAGCAGCCACATGGTAAGAGTTTGTGCTTGCTCGGCTACTACTACTCCTCGGATATCTCTAGGCTTGTTCTTCTCCGGAAGCCTCCCGGATCCGTAGACGATGATGTAGTCTACGCCTTCAACTCCTCTCGAGAGGTCGGGTTCCTCGTAGCCGATGATCTCGGCTCCATCATGGTTGTCGTTGTCCTCCTCCAGATGGTTCAGACAATCTAAGCATGGGGTTTAAGAGTGGTATGAGTACGAGCGTACTCAACAAGTTCATTATAGATAAGAGGTGTTTAATGCACTAGCTACGATATTAGACCAGAAAGTCTAATATCAATGCAAGTTTTGATAAACATTTCTTCAATAGATTGCTTTTATTTCAAAGAGCTATGTCCGTCAGCCTTCACCGGTTTACTAGAACTTCATGGAGCTCCTTTCCGGCCGCGTTCGCGGTTCCTCAATCCCGGAACGAGGGAGTGACGAGTCACGATTCTTTACACTCTGCGAGAGGTGTGTTGCTTTACCCATAAGAGATCTTAACCTTGGTGCCAACCGGGCAGCTTTCCCGTCCACACTTCCTTCGGTGTGAGGCCCGGTATAAGGTCTAGCCAATCATGTTCCTCCGCTACCTCGAACACCCACCCTTTGTTGCATACCCCGACCACTGGGTCCTCGTCGGTCCTCTTATACCACTTAAGGATGGACCCCGACCACGACAACGGTTTGGGACTCGTTAACCAAACTCCTTCGCCGGTAGCTGCAACCCATCATAGAACCGCAATACCGTGGGGACTTTAGGCTTCCCCGGCCCACCGCTTGCACTTCGAGCGACAAGTGTCTACGGACTATGCCGTGGGGACTTAAGGCTTCCCCAGCCCACCGCTTGCCACGACGGATACAAGTGTCTACGGTAAAGCGCATCCGTTGATGAACGAGAGGTGGAAACACTTTTGACTACTCCGTCCCACTCCGGATCTTATGGTTAACACGGATATTACGGCACAAGAATCACTTGGCGACATTTGTTGTTTAATCCTAGATGGATACAAGCCCGTGCAATGGAACCTCCACCATATCAACACAATCCATGGTTCCATTGCCCACCACTTAGTCATATTCATAGTTATGAAAGTAGTGGTTTTGATTTTTGTGCAATAGTGATAACCATAATACTTTGCAAGTAATTTGATAGAAATACTCAAATGACATGAGCAAGTGATGAACTTGCACGAACAACTGCAAAGTTCTGCGGTTGGAAGGTATGGACTGACCCTTGTCCTCTTGTTCTGAAAAATAGCATCATTGTCAGATAAGGGCAATGGTTAAAAAAGCAATAATGCATGATTCCGAGTTTTAGGGTTTGTTTCCCCCTTTTCTGATGTCGTTGTTATTTTATGAGAGGTTAATACTAAGAATAATTTGGGGATACATGATTTAAAGTAAAATCCAACCTTGAAATGTTGTCAAGGTGTTTTTGAAATCCAAAGGCATTAATGGACTTACTTTTATTATTAAAAAATATATGTGTGATTTAAATGATTATTTAAATCCTCAAATTAAGACTCATTCTTAATTGTCTTCAAAAATTATCTTTGATATTTTATTTGGATAGAGAATTTTATGCTGATCTATTTCCATATTTTTAATTATTTTTTTAGAGCTTTTATCACTTTTCTATTGAATTTTCAAATTCCTGGTTTTTAATGGAATTTGGAAAAGACTATTTTGCCCCTGGGCCCACCTGTCAGTGGAGCCCAGTGGTTTGGCTAGACCAGCTCGGGTCCAACCGACCCGAGCGGTCGGTCGCTCACTCCCTCGCCACGCGCCGCTCGTCCTAACCCTAATCCCCTCCGCTCTCCCTGGCGACCTGCGTCGCCCGTGCCGTCGCCGGTCGATTCCGGCGGACTCTGGCCGCCATGGCCTACGCCATGGGGCGCAATCGACGCGCCTCTTGACGGCGGTCATCCTCATCCGCGTCGATCTGGAGCGGGCGCTGCTTCAGCTCGTCTTCGTCCTCCCTCGCGGCGGCTAGGGTTACGGGATCTGCTCGATCCCGCCGTTCCAGGCGCTCCTGGTGCTTGGACTCCGCCCTGGCTTCGCCGCCGTGGTGCGGGCGGTGTCGTGGTGTCGCCATGGCCTGGCTTGGCCTGGCGCCGCCGTGCTTCGGTGCGTGCCGCCGTGGCCGCCATGGCCGCGCCTATCCGCCCGACCATGGTAAGTGTTCCGCCGCCTCCTTTTCTCCTGTGCCTCTCTTCTTCTTCCTCCAGTATCCCTGGCCATGGCTTCCCTCCCTGTGGAGGTGCTGCCATGCTCGGCCTCTTGCGCTGTTGCTGTGAATCTGCTATGCTTAGCTTACTGCTGTGATTACCATGCTTCTGTGCTTTCTAGCTATTTCTATTCATTGTAATCTCTGGCTGTGGCCCTCCTGTGATTGCTCATGAGCATCCAGTGATGCTCATGGCCTACTGGCATGCTCCTATTCTTTTTACTGTCACTAGGGCATACTGTGTGTGCTTAATCCAGTCCTTGGCTTGATTGTGGTGGTTAATTCTTGCATATTAGCAAATACCAGTGCCTTTGAGCTAGTTCATTTAGTTCAGATTCATGGTTATGCTCCATTGAGCTATACTGTGAGCTTAGCAGTGTGATTCAGTGATGAATTGACATGTGCTTTTCTTGTATATTGTGATCCTTGGGTTCATCAAGCCTTTGATGTGCTTCTAGATACAATTATAAAATCATTAATTCAGTTATCTGATTATTCGGTTAGGACTTGGTTGGATCTCTTCGATGGTGGCTAATTGCGAGAATATGCTTGGCTATGGTTATACGTAACCGGTGCTAGCAAGCTCAGGTGATCAAGTAATCCTGAGTTGCTTGTGAGATATGTTGTTTTCTGTCATGTGCCTCACTTTGTTGCCCTCTGTGTGATGTGTGTTCATCACACAAGCTTAGCTTTGATGTGTGATGGTGCTTGCTCAAGCATCCTTTGATGCTTGCAATGATCCATTGGATCATCCGCAAGGCTCACGGTGTTTTGATTACTTGTGTAATTCATTTATACTGTATTAGCTTGCTTTATTGAATGGATAAATGATGTGAGCTGCCTTGCAGTGATGATCATTTAATTAAATTAGCTAGGGCTAGTTGGATGACAACCTACGGTTGGTACCCTAGCCCTCTCTTGAACCCTCTTTGGGTGATGATGTGGTGGCTTAAGATTTTAGTTATGGGTTGAGGTGGCCACGGCAGCTCTTTGATCTTGTCATGGGTAGCTCCCTCTCACTTGTGGCTTGTTGTGACTTGGTGGATACAACTCCGGCAATCCTGTTGGATTCCCGGTGCTCTTTCTTGTTGACAAACTAAAATAGGCACAAGTGCCTATCATGTACGATGGTTAGCGAGACCATGTAGTGCTAGGTAAGTTGGAATGGCTAATTAGGATCAAATCCATGATGGATTTCTCTGGTTGTGTTCTTGTGTTGACACCCCCAATGTTCCACTGGGTTATTTTCCTGCTAGCCTTTGCTTTATTTCTCGGCACCAAATGGTTTTGCAACCAAGTGATGATACATCCGGGGTTTCCTACCCTTATTTGATTACTGTGATGCATGTGTATGCTTATTGATGAGCAAAGCATGTGTTTGCTCGAGTTCTTTTGTGTATACCTTACTCCGGCTCCTAGAAAATGAGTGTTGGTGTAGAGGATTGCTTCGTGTTGTTCTTGTGGTTGATTTACTTGCCACTGCTCCTCCTGGTGATCTTGTGAGCTTGGTTCGGTCTTTGTGGTGAGTTAGCAGATTGAACGACGGTGGCATGTTCATGTGTTCTTGAGTTCTTGTGTTCTTACCGGTGAAGCTTTGTCGATGAATGAGCTAGGGTTTGGCTTAAAGCTGTTATATATGATGCTCCTATGCTCTCCCTGGTCGACTGACTTGGCTCTGGTCACTTTGGTGACTCTCCCGGGCTTGTGTCTTTGTGAGACATGCACACTAGCTTGTGAGCTACTTGTGTGTTTGCTGCTTGGTACTTGGTCCGGTGAGTGGATCAGCTCGGGCGATCATGGTCATATCCTCTCATTTTCATTTTTCTTGTTAACTTGCCAAGTGGCTTTGCCACTTGGCTTAATCCTTGTTTGGTCTTTGTGTGTATGTGCAGGGACAATGTGATGATCAAGATGAATTTGGAATTCATCAAGTTCAAGATCAAATGAAGATGATCTTGTAGAATTTAGTCTAGGATCATTAAGTTGTAATTTTTCTTTATTTTTCTTTCTTCTATTACTGCCCATTTATGTAATGTGTTGTAATTCATTTATTTCCATTATGGATAATGTAAAGACAATGTATCTTGTGTGTTATTCAATAAAGCTCAAAGTTTTCTCTAATGAGCTTTACTTTAATATAATTGTTCATCTTATTTATTATTGATCATTTACTTAATGAATTTCCTCAATTGAATTATTTAAGTAATTATTTAATGTTTGAATTTGAAATTCAAATTCAACCTTGGTTTGAATTTAATCATGTCATAACATTTAGAATTCAATCATGTGAACTCTCCCCTCTCTTCTCAAAACCCTAAACTAGTGAAGTGAGAAGCAAGTTTGTCGCACTCTCGAAACCCTAACCTGTAAGGTGTCGAGAGAAAACTTGTCCCCCTTCGATGCGATTTTTGTTTAAAAGCGCGAAATTTCCCCAGAATTTACTATGCAATGCACAACCCTTTCTAAAATCTACCCCTCGATCGTCTCTAAACACTGGGACATTACAGCCTTTCCCCCTTAAAGAAAACTTCGTCCCGAAGTTGTGGTTGTAATACGAACAGCTCGGGGTATGTTTTCCTCGGGTCTTCCTCTTTTTCCCAGGTGGCTTCCCTCTCGGGGTGGTGCTTCCATTGTATCTTGCAATACTTGATCGCCTTATTTACGAGTTGTTTCCAGCTTTCCTCGAGAATCTTGGCTGGCTTCTCGATGTATGTTAAGTACGGTTGTAACTCAAGCTCCTCATGTGATATTGGTTCATACGGGGTCTTCAAACATTTCCGAAGTTGTGACACATGGAATACATTATGAACTTGAGCTAACCTTCCCGGTAGATCCAACTCAAAGGCTAAACCTCGATTCGACTCGGTATCTTGAAGGGTCCTATGTATCTAGGGCTCAACTTTCCTTTTACTCCGAATCTACGAAGTCCTTTCATCGGGCTTACCTTAAGATAAACCATGTCTCCAACTTGTGGCTCCCATGTCCTTCTCTTCGATCGGCATAACTCTTTTGCCGACTGCGGGCTATCTTGAGCTTGTCTGATAATGTCAATGATTTGTTGTTTTTCCTTGACATAATCCGGGTTAAACTCTTTGCTTGCTCCGGCTTCATACCAACATATGGGTGATCTACACTTCCTTCCATACAGAGCTTCAAATGGTGCCATCTTGATGCTACTTTGATAACTATTGTTGTATGAAAACTCTGCTAAAGGTAGATGCTCCTCCCACGATCCTCCGAAGTCTAGGGCACAAGCCCTAAGCATATCTTCTAAGATCTGATTGGTTCTCTCAGTTTGTCCACCTGTTTGTGGATGATAAGCGGTACTATAATCCAATTTGGATCCCAAAGCTTCGTGGAGTTGCTTCCAAAATGCTGATGTGAACACGGATCCTCGATCCGATACTATCTTCTTAGGTACTCCATGCTTACTCACGATCTCCTTGATGTAAAGATCAATGAGTTTCTCTCCTTTGTCTCGTTGATTTCTTGCTAAGAAGTGTGCACTTTTCGTCAACCGGTCCACGATTACCCATATCATGTCCTTCTTTTTATTAGTCATGGGTAGTCCGGTGATGAAATCCATCCCTATTTCCTCCCATTTCCACTGCGGAATAGGTAGAGGTTGTAACTTCCCTGCTGGGACTACGATGTTCAGCCTTCACTCGGCTGGCGGGTATGGCATTACGCAACATATTGTGCTATCTCTCTCTTCATATTATTCCACCAGAATAGTTCCTTTAGATCCATATACATCTTTGTACTTCCCGGATGTATGGAATATGGTGTTTGATGAGCTTCTCGGAGTATTACTTCCTTAATTTCAGCAATATCCGGAACGCAAATTCTTTTACGGAACCATAATGATCCAGATTCTCCACGATGAAATTACGATGGTCTTCCCTCATCTATTCTCCTCATCTCTTCTACAATGAATGGATCGTCCAAGCTGACCCATCATTATCTCATTCTTCCAGGTTGACATTCAACTCATCGGCTACTTGCAACGCCGATAATCCTTCATGGGCTTCCTTCTCCCAAAGTTGTATTTGGGCTTGGCTTATTTCCTTCCTCAACTCCGGTGATATTTCTTGTTCTACTCCTCCGGTACTCTTTCTACTCAGGGCATCTGCTACAACATTAGCCTTCCCTGGTGTGTAATTGATTGTCAGATCATAATCCTTAATCAATTCTAGCCATCTTTTACGCCTCATGTTGAGTTCCTTCGAGTGAAGAAATATTTGAGGCTTTTATGATGCTGTATAGAGCTCACACTTAGCTCCATAGAGAAAATGTCTCCAAGTTTTGAGTGCAAATACGACTTGCTGCTAATTCCAAGTCATGTGTTGGATAGTTTACTTCATGAGGTCTGAGTTGCCTCGATCCATAAGATATCACTTTCCGATCTTGCATGAGTACACAACCCAATCCATGTTTGGATGCGTCACAGTACACGGTGTAGTCCTTGCCAACTTCCGGGCTGCTAACACCGGTCTTTGTGGTGAGTTTCTCTTTTAGAGTTTGAAAACTCTTCTCACACTCCTCGACCACACGAATGGTGTGTTCTTTCTTAACGGCTTTGTCATTGGTCCTGCTATCTTGGAGAATCCTTCAATGAATCTCCGATAATATCCTGCCATTCCTAGGAATCCTCGGATCTCCTTGACGGTCTTCGGTGCTTCCCATTCTAGAGCTGCTTGCTACCTTGCTCGGGTTGACAGCGATTCCATCTTTGCTAATGACATGGCCAAGAAATTCCACTTGATCTAGCCAAAATTCACACTTACTAAGTTTGGCATAGAGTTGATGTTCCCTTAGTGTTTGCAACACTAACCTCAAATGATCGGCATGTTCTGCCTTGTTCTTGGAATATATCAAGATATCATCGATGAATACGATGACAAACTTGTCAAGATATGGCATGAAGATCTTATTCATGAGATTCATGAATATTGCTTGGGGCATTGGTTAATCCAAAAGGTACTACAAGGTATTCATGGTGTCCATACCTTGAGACAAAGGCGAGTTTTCGGAACGTCCTCCTTCTTGATCTTTATACTGGTGATAACCGGATCTTAGATCAATCTTGGAAAAGACTCCCGCTCCTCTAACACTGATCAAATAGATCTTGTATTCTTGGAAGTGGATACTTGTTCTTGATTGTGACGTTGTTCGGATTTACGTAGTCTCCGCACATCCTTCTTCCTCCATCCCTTTTATCCACGAAGATCACGAGGTGATCCCCATGGTGAAACACTCTCTGAATGAATCCCTTTTGTTCTAAGTCATCCAATTGCTCCTTCGAGTTCCTTTAGTTCCTTTGGCCCCATTTTATATGGTGCTTTGGCAATCGGAGCTGTTCCTGGAATTAGGTCGATAGTGAATTCTATCTCCCTATACGGTGGCATACCGGGTAATTCCGCGAGAAACACATCCTGGAATTCATTTACTACAGGGATATCTTCTAACTTCACCTCCTTCATGCTATTCAGTTGTAGCTCCACTTCAATCTGTGTATGTTTGTCGCCTTGGTAGATCATTCTACTTCCATCGGGACTTTTCAAAGACACCGTCTTGTTTACACGATCGATCAATGCTCCATTAGCTTCTAACCGAGTTCATACCAAGAATGACATCAATGTCCTTCATCGGTAAAATGAACGAGGTCCGCGTCAAGCAGCGCACTTATTGATCATAATGACTTGTTTTTGTTTGGCATGGGTTACTAATATCGTTCCCCCGCAGAAAGTATGGTTATGGGTGTATCTAACTTAGTGCAACTAATCCCATGTTTGGTGATGAATTGTTGAGAAATGAATGATGTAGTTGCACCGAGTATCAAAAAGTACTTTGCCGGGATGAGTGAGTATGCGAAGCGTACCTATCACCGCCTGGTCGAGTTGACCACCTCCTCCAGGCTGGTACAATTCAGCTTGCCGAAGGGCTTCTTATTCTTCCGAGTTCCCTCCGGTGTTTCCTCGATTTCCTCCTCCTCCACTATTCTTCTTGGGGCAGTCCTTCAGCATGTGCCCCTCCTGACGACACCCAAAGCATATGATCTTGGGTTTCTTACAATCCTTCATGACATGTCCTTTTAAACCACAGGAATGGCATATAATCTGATTTGCAGCTGATATCCTTGGTTCCTCCTCTGATTGCTGTTGTTGTTGTTGTTGTTGTTGTTGTTATACCGTGGCTTGAAACTCAAGCTGGTATTGGGCTTGTTACTAACAAACCTCTTCGGCTCATACTTGGCCTTCTTCCTCTTTTCTTCTTGCAGTTGTTTAAAGTCATCTTCAAGAGTGATGGCTGCATCCACCGGCTCTTGGAATTCCGTTGCTCTCATCATCGCATGTTGTACCTTGAGGCAGGGACTTAACCCCCTCGAAATCTCTTCTTCTTCTTGTCCTCGGTATTAACTTCCTCAACGACATACGGGACAGCTTGGAAAACTCACGACATATGTCGGGATTGCCTTATCCATACGCTCGAGACTCTCGAACTCTCGACGCTTCGGTTCCACGATACTTTCGGGGACATTGGATTCCACTGAACTTCCTTGCGAACTCCTCCCGGGTAAATACCTTTCTGCTGGATACACGGCTACAATATTGTCCCACCATGCTGCGGCGAGGTCCACATAGCAGATGGGTAGCATATCGGACCTTCTCTTGGTCATTGCATCCAACAGTGTTGAGCTTGCGCTCAGTATCCATCAGCCAATCTTCCGCGTCCATCGGCTCTGGCGCGTATGCGAAAGATATCGGCTTGGTGTTTTGGAAGTCTGCTAATGAGACTCCCTGGTTCTCCGGTCTCTCCACCCTATTCTGCTGCATCAGGTCTGAAGGAATTTGTTCTGCGGCTCCGGTGTTACACGCTGCCTCTCTTCCGCCGAGTTGCATGTCTTGGATAAAGTTTTGCTGCGTCATAGGTGGTGGTGGTGGTGGAAACTGATCTCTGGCTCCACCCTCAGCCTCTTCCTTTTCCTTTGCTTAGCGCTCCATGCGCTGCGCTTCCGTTTAGTTTCCTAACGTTCCCGACATAATTCCCCTAGTTCTGCAACACAAGATGATACTCATAATTACTCCATGCGCAAGTTTTCTGAGCTCAACATTGTGCACAGAACTAGTCACGCAATGGAAATCAAGAAGCAAATCCAAATCATACAAAACACATACCATATATTAACATACATAAGTGGTCTTATTACATAACTCAAGTCGATGTGAGTATGCAAACTCACTTATTAAAGTATATGTACAAATTTCTACAAATATTACAAACTATAATACACGTGGTACTTGTGTATTATAGCCACGCCTCCCTTGGTGGTCTTCTAATTGGTCTTCACTCCCGGTACATTCCAGGCTTCCATCCAGTCGAACGTGTCGTCCTCCTGATAGACCCTGGAACATAAGGTCTCCCCGTTGGCTTGTAATCCGAGTCGGATGATGATCCTAAGGAGAAATCAGTGCTCATAAAGCTGATCGTTGAGTGCATCATAATCCACCCATCGGGTGTACTCCCTGTAGCCCCACCATAAGGATTACCAAAACCCATACCCGACTCAACCTGTGTCGGATATCCTCCATCCACTCCTTCATTACTAGGATAGCTCTGGTTCTGGGTTGTTGCGTCATCATTCATCTCTCCATCATAATACTCCGTAGTACTATGGGTTCCCGTATCATCTCCCCAACGCCAACCCCTAGAATTCTCGATTGGAGTCTCGGAACGCTGATTGTTTCCGGATTCCTCGCCACCTTCGTATCCCCCATAGGAACTACCCAGATAGTTCCCAGGTGTAACAGGTGTAGGTTCACGTGCAAGTGGATCAAAACTGATGTAGTCACCAGCTGAATAAGCTGGTGTGTGTACCACATTCTCCATAGGTTCTTTGCCCCTACTCTCCTCCTTGGGTTCGGTGAACTCCTCAAGCATCGTATCAATAGCTCCTATCGAGATGATTATTCAACTGAAAGAGTAATGATATGAAGTTACGGCTGTTATCCATATATTTGGCTGCTTCCGCGGGTTTACTTTTGGCATATTTGAAATGGTTCAGCATGGGATCATTATCCTCCTCCATATGAGGAATGTGGGTGAATTCGGAACCCATAAGCGCTTTCGTCTTATGCTCCCGAATGTACGTTATGGCTCTCATAACAGCTATATGGTAAGGCTGTATTGGTTGTCCTTGCTTCCCCGAGTGGCATGACTACGCTCAATCCCAAAGATTCGGGAAGTCGCAGTCCTACTCTGCACTTGGCCAACACCGGACCATCATAAAACATGTACTTCTTTACTGGAATCTGGGGATCGCACCCAAATTCTAGTAACATTGCTCGTAGGATATCTGCCAGTCCTCCTTGATACTCGTTCAGTGTTGAATCCATAACTTTCACGTTTCTTCCTGGTCGTGAACTTGCCATGTTAGGTTGTAGAAATAGAAAGATTATGAGATTAGTAATAATGCATCATAATAGAGATAATAAAGAATTATCGCACTAAAAGATATGGTTGTTGTATTCTCAATTGAATATACACCATATTTTTAGAGAACTCTTTACTAATCCTATTTGACTCCTAACGTTTTAGTCCCATTTACTAGGTTCCAACCTAAGGTCAAAGCTTTTGCTACGATACCAACTTGTGGTGACCACGCATACCACTTGCATGTTGTAGTATGCCGGTCGTTGATATAACATTCGCGAAGTACCATTCCGCAAATATCACATCCCTCAGAGTAGTACAACAGAACATAGCAAGGTCCATAACTCATTCACATATTATTACAATATATATACACAAGTCGTCTCGGAGCTCCTCTTGGGTCCTAAGAGGAGATCTCCTGGGTTCAAGGTGAACCCAACTCAACTTACAATACCATTGTCCCATTAAACAAAACATTTATTTAATCGAGCAGCCACATGGTAAGAGTTTGTGCTGCTCGGCTACTACTACTCCTCAGATATCTCTAGGCTTGTTCTTCTCCGGAAGCCTCCCCGGATCCGTAGACGATGATGTAGTCTACGCCTTCAACTCCTCTCGAGAGGTCGGGTTCCTCGTAGCCGATGATCTCGGCTCCATCATGGTTGTCGTTGTCCTCCTCCAGATGGTTCAGACAATCTAAGCATGGGGTTTAAGAGTGGTATGAGTACGAGCGTACTCAACAAGTTCATTATAGATAAGTGGTGTTTAATGCACTAGCTACGATATTAGACCGGAAAGTCTAATATCAATGCAAGTTTTGATAAACATTTCTTCAATAGATTGCTTTTATTTCAAAGAGCTATGTCCGTCAGCCTTCACCGGTTTACTAGAACTTCATGGAGCTCCTTTCCGGCCGCGTTCGCAGTTCCTCAATCCCGGAACGAGGAGTGACGAGTCACGATTCTTTACACTCTGCGAGAGGTGTGTTGCTTTACCCATAAGAGATCTTAACCTTGGTGCCAACCGGGCAGCTTTCCCGTCCACACTTCCTTCGGTGTGAGGCCCGGTATAAGGTCTAGCCAATCATGTTCCTCCGCTACCTCGAACACCCACCCTTTGTTGCATACCCCGACCACTGGGTCCTCGTCGGTCCTCTTATACCACTTAAGGATGGACCCCGACCACGACAACGGTTTGGGACTCGTTAACCAAACTCCTTCGCCGGTAGCTGCAACCCATCATAGACCGCAATACCGTGGGGACTTTAGGCTTCCCCGGCCCACCGCTTGCACTTCGAGCGACAAGTGTCTACGGACTATGCCGTGGTGACTTAAGGCTTCCCCAGCCCACCGCTTGCCACTGACGGATACAAGTGTCTACGGTAAAGCGCATCCGTTGATGAACGAGAGGTGGAAACACTTTTGACTACTCCGTCCCACTCCGGATCTTATGGTTAACACGGATATTACGGCACAAGAATCATTGGCGACATTTGTTGTTTAATCCTAGATGGATACAAGCCCGTGCAATGGAACCTCCACCATATCAACACAATCCATGGTTCCATTGCCCACCACTTAGTCATATTCATAGTTATGAAAGTAGTGGTTTTGATTTTTGTGCAATAGTGATAACCATAATACTTTGCAAGTAATTTGATAGAAATACTCAAATGACATGAGCAAGTGATGAACTTGCTCGAACAACTGCAAAGTTCTGCAGTTGGAAGGTATGGACTGACCCTTGTCCTCTTGTTCTGAAAAATAGCATCATTGTCCGATAAGGGCAATGGTTAAAGAAGCAATAATGCATGATTCCAGTTTTAGGGTTTGTTTCCCCCCCTTTCTGATGTCGTTGTTATTTTATGAGAGGTTAATACTAAGAATAATTTGGGGATACATGATTTAAAGTAAAATCCAACCTTGAAATGTTGTCAAGGTGTTTTTGAAATCCAAAGGCATTAATGGACTTACTTTTATTATTAAAAAATATATGTGTGATTTAAATGATTATTTAAATCCTCAAATTAAGACTCATTCTTAATTGTCTTCAAAAATTATCTTTGATATTTTATTTGGATAGAGAATTTTATGCTGATCTATTTCCATATTTTTAATTATTTTTTTAGAGCTTTTATCACTTTTCTATTGAATTTTCAAATTCCTGGTTTTTAATGGAATTTGGAAAAGACTATTTTGCCCCTGGGCCCACCTGTCAGTGGAGCCCAGTGGTTTGGCTAGACCAGCTCGGGTCCAACCGACCCGAGCGGTCGGTCGCTCACTCCCTCGCCACGCGCCGCTCGTCCTAACCCTAATCCCCTCCGCTCTCACTGGCGACCTGCGTCGCCCGTGCCGTCGCCGGTCGATTCCGGCGGACTCTGGCCGCCATGGCCTACGCCATGGGGCGCAATCGACGCGCCTCTTGACGGCGGTCATCCTCATCCGCGTCGATCTGGAGCGGGCGCTGCTTCAGCTCGTCTTCGTCCTCCCTCGCGGCGGCTAGGGTTACGGGATCTGCTCGATCCCGCCGTTCCAGGCGCTCCTGGTGCTTGGACTCCGCCCTGGCTTCGCCGCCGTGGTGCGGGCGGTGTCGTGGTGTCGCCATGGCCCGGCTTGGCCTGGCGCCGCCGTGCTTCGGTGCGTGCCGCCGTGGCCGCCATGGCCGCGCCTATCCGCCCGACCATGGTAAGTGTTCCGCCGCCTCCTTTTCTCCTGTGCCTCTCTTCTTCTTCCTCCAGTATCCCTGGCCATGGCTTCCCTCCCTGTGGAGGTGCTGGCCATGCTCAGCTCTTGCTGGCTGTTGCTCGTGAATGCTGCTATGCTTAGCTTCTTGCTGTGATTACCATGCTTACGTGCTTTCTAGCTATTTCTATTCATTGTAATCTCCGGTCTGTGGCCCTCACTGTGATTGCTCATGAGCATCCAGTGATGCTCATGGCCTACTGGCATGCTCCTATTCTTTTTACTGTCACTAGGGCATACTGTGTGTGCTTAATCCTGTCCTTGGCTTGATTGTGGTGGTTAATTCTTGCATATTAGCAAATACCAGTGCCTTTGAGCTAGTTCATTTAGTTCAGATTCATGATTATGCTCCATTGAGCTGTACTGTGAGCTTAGCAGTGTGATTCAGTGATGAATTGACATGTGCTTTTCTTGTATATTGTGATCCTTGGGTTCATCAAGCCTTTGATGTGCTTCTAGATACAATTATAAAATCATTAATTCAGTTATCTGATTATTCAGTTAGGACTTGGTTGGATCTCTTCGATGGCTGGCTAATTGCTGAGAATATGCTTGGCTATGGTTATCCGTAACCGGTGCTAGCAAGCTCAGCTGATCAAGTAATCTCTGAGTTGCTTGTGAGATATGTTGTTTTCTGTCCGTGCCTCACTGTTGCCCTCTGTGTGATGTGTGTTCATCACACAAGCTTGGCCTGATGTGTGATGGTGCTTGCTCAAGCATCCTTTGATGCTTGCAATGATCCATTGGATCATCCGCAAGGCTCTGGTGTTTTGATTACTTGTGTAATTCATTTATCTGTATTAGCTTGCTTTATTGAATGGATAAATGATGTGAACTGCCTTGCAGTGATGATCATTTAATTAAATTAGCTAGGGCTAGTTGGATGACAACCTCTGGTTGGTACCCTAGCCCTCTACTTGAACCCTCTTGGGTGATGATGTGGTGGCTTAAGATTTTAGTTATGGGTTGAGGTGGCCACTGGCAGCTCTTTGATGTTGTCATGGGTAGCTCCCTCTCACTTGTGGCTTGTTGTGACTTGGTGGATACAACTCTGGCAATCCCTGTTGGATTCCCGGTGCTCTTTCTTGTTGACAAACTAAAATAGGCACAAGTGCCTATACGTACGATGGTTAGCAGACCATGTAGTGCTAGGTAAGTTGGAATGGCTAATTAGGATCAAATCCATGATGGATTTCTCTGGTTGTGTTACTGTGTTGACACCCCCAATGTTCCCTGGGTTATTTTCCTGCTAGCCTTTGCTTTATTTACTGGCACCAAATGGTTTTGCAACCAAGTGATGATACATCCAGGGTTTCCTACCCTTATTTGATTCTGTGATGCATGTGTATGCTTATTGATGAGCAAAGCATGTGTTTGCTCAGGTTCTTTTGTGTATACCTTATTCCAGCTCCTAGAAAATGAGTGTTGGTGTAGAGGATTGCTTCTGTGTTGTTCTTGTGGTTGGTTTACTTGCCCTGCTCCTCCTGGTGATCTTGTGAGCTTGGTTCAGTGCTGTGGTGAGTTAGCAGATTGAACAGCAGTGGCTGTTCATGTGTTCTTGAGTTCTTGTGTTCTTACCAGTGAAGCCTGTCGATGAATGAGCTAGGGTTTGGCTTAAAACTGTTATATATGATGTTCCTATGCTCTCCCTGGTCGACAGCTTGGCTCTGGTCACTTTGGTGACTCTCCCAGGCTTGTGTGCTGTGAGACATGCACACTAGCTTGTGAGCTGCCTGTGTGTTTGCTGCTTGGTACTTGGTCCAGTGAGTGGATCAGCTCGGCTGATCATGGTCATATCCTCTCATTTTCATTTTTCTTGTTAACCTTGCCAAGTGGCTTTGCCACTTGGCTTAATCCTTGTTTGGTCTTTGTGTGTATGTGCAGGGACAATGTGATGATCAAGATGAATTTGGAATTCATCAAGTTCAAGATCAAATGAAGATGATCTTGTAGAATTTAGTCTAGGATCATTAAGTTGTAATTTTTCTTTATTTTTCTTTCTTCTATTCTGCCCATTTATGTAATGTGTTGTAATTCATTTATTTCCATTATGGATAATGTAAAGACAATGTATCTTGTGTGTTATTCAATAAAGCTCAAAGTTTTCTCTAATGAGCTTTACTTTAATATAATTGTTCATCTTATTTATTATTGATCATTTACTTAATGAATTTCCTCAATTGAATTATTTAAGTAATTATTTAATGTTTGAATTTGAAATTCAAATTCAACCTTGGTTTGAATTTAATCATGTCATAACATTTAGAATTCAATCATGTGAACTCTCCCCTCTCTTCTCAAAACCCTAAACTAGTGAAGTGGGAAGCAAGTTTGTCGCACTCTCGAAACCCTAACCCTGTAAGGTGTCGAGAGAGAAACTTGTCCCCCTTCGATGCAGTTTTTGTTTAAAAGCGCGAAATTTCCCCAGAATTTACTATGCAATGCACAACCCTTTCTAAAATCTACCCCTCGATCGTCTCTAAACCTGGGACATTACAATATGGGAACTTGACTATGGACCTAATTTCAAGGTCCCTTTGTTCCGGTGTAAATGGTTCAACCTGAAAGACGGGGTACAGGTAGACCCGCAGTACGGAATGACTACGGTGGATTTCAAGAATCTTGGGTACGACACCGAACCATTCGTCCTAGCCAGTGAAGTGGCTCAGGTTTTTTATGTGAAGGATATGTCTAGCAAACCGAAAAAAAGAAAAGAAAGGCAAGAGGACACATCATACGATGAGCCAAAGCGGCACATAGTTCTTTCAGGAAAAAAGAAACATCGTGGGAGTAGAGGACAAGACAGACATGTCAGAAGATTATAATAAGTTTGACGATATTCCACCCTTCAAGGTAAAAATTGACCCAAGCATCATCTTAAACAATGAAGATTGTCCATGGTTGCGTCGCGATAAGAAGAAAGGGAAACGGGCGAAGAAAACTCGGAAGACTAGAGGAGATGGAGTATAACTTGTGTATCTCAATATGGAAATCACTTTTGTGTAATGATGTTACTCGTATGTAAGATATTAACAATGGAGATGGTTGGCTTGTTTTACTAGTTAAGTCACGGGCTTGCGGGGAAATTTTTCCAGGCGGAACTTCCGAATATGCCATATATAGGGCATGTGCACCAAGGGCATATTCGAGAAGTTCCGCCACGGGTGATTTCCCAACCCTTTCCGCAACATTGTTAGAGGAGATGGAGTCTTCCACGGGCTTGCAGGGAAATTTTTCCGAGGCGGAACTTCCGAAGATGCCATAGCGCGTGTGCACCAAGGGCATCTTCGACAAGTTCCGCCACGGGAGATTTCCCAACCCTTTCCCCAACATTGTTAGAGGAGATGGAGTCTTCCACGGGCTTGCAGGGAAATTTTTCCGAGGCGGAACTTCCGAAGATGCCATAGGGCGTGTGCACCAAGGGCATCTTCGACAAGTTCCGCCACGGGAGATTTCCCAACCCTTTCTTCCATCCATGGTGATGAAACTCTCCATCCATGTTGGCTTGTTGAGCTGCTTCCCATGGTCTATCGATGCTCCTTTTATAGGCGAGAGCGTCCTTATCCTGCTCGACTGACTTTAGTACCGGTTGCGGACACCAACCGGTACTAAAGGTTACCACGCGTCCTTATCCCACCGACGGGGCGTCGTGCGCTACATACTTTATCTCATCGAGCGGGGCGTCCTTATCCCGCCGACCGGCTTTAGTACCGGTTGCACCCACCAACCGGTACTAAAGGTTACCCACGCGTCCTTATCCTGCCGACAGCTTTAGTACCGGTTGCACCCACCAACCGGTACTAAAGGTTACCACGCGTCCTTATCCCACCGACGAGGCGTCGTGCGCTACATACTTTATCTCATCGAGCAGGGCGTCCTTATCCCGTCGAGCAGCTTTAGTACCGGTTGCACCCACCAACCGGTACTAAAGGTTACCACGCGTCCTTATCCTGCCGACAGCTTTAGTACCGGTTGCACCCACCAACCGGTACTAATGGTTTGCCTCGATCTGTCTTCCCGCCTATTTTCTTCCCGCGCTTTCCACCGGATCCCGCCTCTGTCTTCCCGCCATTTTTTCACTATATATATGTAGGCTTGGCCACCATTTACATATCACATCTAGACTCATATCTCGCAAACCTCATCATTCTCTCCCATGGCTTCCATCGCATCTCTAACCCCCGGGAGGCGGAGGCGCTTTGCGCCTCGAACTACCCCTGCACGCCGGGCTACCGCGTCCCGACCGGCTGGTTGCTAAGCGTCGGAGGCGTACCGGTCCCTCCGGTCCCTCTAGGTGTGGCGCGCGAGATGGCCATCACGAACCACTACTACTTCGAGCTCACGCCCGAGCAGCGGAGGAATCCCCGAGTGGCATCCCGACTACAGCCCGACTTGGGAAAGCTTCTTCATCAATCGGCGTGAGAGGGCGCTTGCCAGGCACGAGGAGGGCGGCCCGCCTCCTCCGAACTTCAACGAGGCCGGCCGTCGGCTGTGGTGGCGCGGCCGGACTCTCCCGGGCGTCATGGCCTACCGTGGCCCCCGCCTGCGCTACCCTCAGTCCCAGCCCACGCGTGCTCACCCGCCGACGTTCGAGTACCGCGACCCCGATGCCAGCGACGATGATGGCGGCGACTACGACGACTACAGTGGCGACTACTATAGGGCTAGGCACGAGTATGACTGAATGACTCCGGTAGAATTTGGTCATGTATCTTTAATTTTCAGTTAAGCTATGTACTTTTAATTCGAGTTCAATCGTAATAAAATTTCATTCCCGCCCTTTCTTTTCCCGCGCGGCGTCGTGGCCGGAAAGTTTCCCGCGCGACGTCGGGACGGGAAAGTTTCCTGTGCGGACGGCGTCGTGGCGAGAGTAAAGAAAAGAAATAGAATAGAGAAAAGAAATAGAAAAGAAAAACAAAAGCAATAGAAAAAATAAATAGAAAAGAAAGGAAAAAGAAAAGTAATAGAAAAAATAAATAGAAAAAATAAATAGAAAATAAAGAAAAAGAAACAGGAATAGAAAAGAAACAGAAAAAAAAAAGAAAAGCAATAGAAAAAAGAAATAGAAAAGCAAAAGAAAAGAAACAGAAAATAAAAAGAAAAGAAACAGAAACAGCAAAAGAAACAGGAAAGAAAAAGAAAAGAAAAAGAAAAACAAAAGAAACAGCAAAAGAAAAACAAAAAAAAAACCTTTGGTACCGGTTGGTACCACCAACCGGTACGAAAGGTCTTTCGTACCGGTTGGTGCTACCAACCGGTACCAAAGGGTACTCCTCTGTATAACACTTAGGCGTGGCCAAACTTGGCCAAAAAAACAGCACACACCGCCGCCGTAGCCCGCAGCTCCACGCGCCGCCGCCGTCGCCGTAGCCCGCAGCTCCACGCGCCGCCGCCGTCGCCATCGCCCGAAGCTCCACGCGCCGACGCCGTCGCCGTAGCCCGCAACCGTCGGGCGCAGCAGCAGGCCGGGTCGCCGTCGTCGCCGCGTCGACGCCCGCCGCTCCACCCTCTCCCCGAGCCGGCAACCGAGGTGAGGACCTCCCTCTCCCTCCCTCGCCTCGCCTCCCTCACCTCTCCTCCCTAGCCGCCGCGCGCTTCGCCGGGAGGAGCCCGCGCGCGCGCGACCGCCGCGGTGAGCTCGCTGCCGGCCTCCCCTCACGCACGCCCGCGGCGTGTTCGACGAAATGCCGCGCTGCCGTGCGGAGGGTAGGCGCCGGCCAGCAGCAGCAGCAGCCGCCGGCCGTGAAGACCAAGTCCGCGCCGCGTGCTCCACGCTGGGAGGCTACCCCGTCGCCGGAGTCTCGCCGGGAGGCCGCGGGCACGGGCGCGGCCACTTCGGGTGGCTGCGAGAACGGGCGACGCCGTGTCCAGTCGTGAGCGCGCCGGCCGCCACGCTGGGGCCGTGGTCCACTAGGGTCGTCCGCTGCGTGGAGCAGCGCCGGGCTGGTGAAGCGCCGCCGCCGTTGAGGGCTTCGATGGGCGTTAATCGCTGCCGCCGCTGCGGACGGTTTTCGGGCTAGGCGCGTCGCCCAACCGCCGGATGTCTCACCGGGGTTGTAGTGGTCGCGGCCGCGAGCGCCACCGCATCGCGAGGAGGCGTAGTTTGGTGCCCGTAGCTACGTGTCGACATACCAGCATGCTCTTCGGCGTCGCCGTGTAGGGCCGAGCGGGGTCTTTGCTGCCGTTCTCGTGCAGGGCGCGCACGTCGTCAGCGTGAGAGACAGAGGGAGGGGAATACTGATTTACTAGGTCGTTCTCTCTTTTTTTCTCCGTTGTTGTCGCCGTCTGTGAGCTCGCGAGAGGAGGAGCTCCAAGTGTTAGGGTTAGGGTCGAGAAAAAGAGAGAAGAGCGAGAAGAGAATAGCGCCGAGTGTTAGGGTTAGGGTCCATAGCGGCGCGCGAGTCCGTGGTGGTGCCGCCGCGACATAGAGTTAGGGTCAAGAAATAGGAGCACCAAGTATTAGGGTTAGGGTTTTTTGCTTTCTTCATTTCAATTGTTATCCATCTAGCAATCTGTTATATGATCATTACATGATGAATGAAATACAATTGCTTTCTTAATTTTGTAGTGACATTGAGGTATGGAGGACGGCACCTTCGTCCGAGATGAGGAGGGGGAAGAAGCGGTGCAGCAATTGATCTATGAGAGTGCCCGTGGTCCGGAACCCGACGATGGAGAAGACAACGATTACCAAGACTTTCTGAATGATTTTGGCGAGGGACTTGAGTCTGAACAAGTTAGAAGAGACAACGAAGTGTCCATCACAAACTCCGGCGAGGTGTATATCTATGTATCAATTAGTCTATATGTTCATCTCTAGATGCATTCATTTATTTGTATTGCACTTATTAACGAATAATTTTTTCTTTTAGCCTTCTGGATCATCGAGCAAGTCTGTTAGATCAAAACGAGGCCCGACGCGGGTGCTAAAGTGCGAGGGCAGGTTAGCCCTCACGGCATTCAAGGATAATGGTGAACCGAGTGGAGCCCAAGGAGTTTTGCCGCAAATTTACAAGTCAATCCGGAGTTATTGTTAGGGACCATGTACCGATCAGCATTCAAGAGTGGCATAAGCCGAAGAACCCGGAGAGTGGTGCTAGTTATGTCAACGACGCGATGAAAAAATTTCATTGGGACACGCTCATGACAAAGTTCAGCTTACCGGAAGACATGACAGAAGGCCAGAAGAATAAAGTCAAGGAATGGACATGGAAGAAGATGGCCATACAATTCCAGACCTTCAAGAAAAATTTATGGGACAAATATAAGAATGAAGATCCAGTATTCGATGATAATCTAGTGAAGATAAAAGATCACTGGGCCGCATTTAAGGAGTATAAGCAATCGTCTACTTTTGTGTCCCGATCGAAGAAAAATACCGAAAATGCTGCAAAGAAGAAACTTCCGCATCATTTGGGGTCGGTGGCTACAAGAGTGCCATTCCGAAGTGGACAGCGTTTGAGAATAAACTGATGGATCATGGAATCACTCCACAGACATGGGACTGGCCCGAACGGTCCAAGTTATGGTTGTTCGCTCATGGGGCAGGGTTGGACCCAAAGACAGGGTTGATCGTTGCGAAGGGAAAATGGAAGGAAAAAATTGAGGCAATTGTACCGAAGCTTGTAGATGCAATTGACAAGGTCAAGAAGGGAGAGTACATTCCCGATCGAGAGAATGACGAGCTGACACTCGCTCCGGGGAACCCCGAACATGTTGGACGGGTACGAGCTCGCCCGGGTCTCACCATGAAGGAAGCGTGGCCGGACAGCGCCGACACTTATAGAAGCCGTTCGCGAAAGAAGAAGAAGGACGCCGACATTGTAACGGAGTTGTTATCTAGGGTGGAGGCTCTTGAGAGAAATCAGAGGGCACCCGATCAGCCGCTGTTTCTACAGGATCCACAAGCCGATGCTGCCCCATCTCAACGAAGAAGCGAGTGTCGGTTCCTCGCATCTTGACGGATGTGGAGGAAGCTACCCCGTGGATTATGTCACGGAGAAGACAGATTGCGAGCTACATATGTTAATCAGGACCGCGTCACGTTAAGGTGGCGGTCGGCTATGTGTACCCAAGTGAAGATGGAGCAATGCACCATCATATGCCCATTCCACCTGGTTGTGTTCGTGTCGGGGTGGATGAAGTTGTTTCGGGTTTTGAAAAAGTGGAGCTTGATATTCCTAGAGGTGAAGATGAGAGGACACCGGCCGATGTCAAGCACGGTTTCGCCCTATGGCCGAAGAAGTACGTCGTCCTTTTGCAAAGGCCACCGACTCCTACACATGAGCAGCAAATGCCATCGACTCCTCCTGGTGGCGGTCCTGGTGAGCAGCCAAGTCCACACCTACCTGAGAGGGACCCCAGCGTGAGTCCACCATCTCGAGATCCTCCGCGTAAGACAGCGTCCGTTAAGCGGAACGGTACGCCGCCTAGGAAGAAAGCTAGAAAGGAGAAACAACTGCCGCCTACTGAGAAGTTACCTTGGGAAAAAACTCCAGAGGAAAACGCGGAGGCCGTTCAGGCCGAGGTGAAGAAATTTTTTGCACCGAAAGTGCCGGAGATACCTTTCGAGAAGACACTAGATCGGGAGAAAGTTGTGCGTACCGTTGACAATCTATATGACCCTGTACCATCGCCGCCATCTGACTATGTGCGTTCTATTGAAAGGTCGTATGACAAGATGATCGAGGCGACAAAACCCATTCAATCGGGTATCAGGGAGATAAAAGGGATACACCAAGTCTACCAGCTCGGACAACAACCCGTTCAATCGGTCGACCCTCTCAAGGTGTTTGACGGGAAGACCGTTCAAAGTTCTCGACAAGACGGAACTGATTACGCCTTAGCTGAACGAGCATATCAGTTTGTTCAAGGGAAAGATTTGGTCGAGAATGTCGGAAGGTACCAACAAGTATGCGTAACTTGCATTCGTGGTACCTTAAGGCCTCAAAGGAAGGGATCGAGACTATCATGGTGCGAGTTAGGGAAGAGCACTACTTCCGGGAGTACTGTGTGAACGTTGACTTCGCCGAACTCTTTCGGTTATACAATCTCCGGGCCCTCGACAAATCAATCATCGGTTGCTATTGTCTCGTAAGTGATTTATTTATTTAATTTGAGAAGTCGTTCATTGTCCGCAGATTATAATCTTTTGTGCGCTATATTATGCAGATCGAAGATGCTCGAATGCAAAAGGGACGATATCACAGACATTGGGTTCATTGACCCGAACACAATGCATGTCAAAACCATAGAGAATCCCCTCTATAACAAGGATACACCGCAGACTTTGCTAAGGTTTTTGAAGCGGCAACGTGACAAAAAGCTAATACTTTGGCCTTACAACTTCGAGTGAGTCTTACTCGTCTTATAACACATTATATTTTGCTCACCGTATGTCAAAATTTTAACTAATGACTTATATATATGACACTACATATTGAAACGTGCGTAGGTTTCACTTTATTCTTCTCGTCATCAATTTGGAAATCGGAGAAGTTGAAGTCTTGGACTCACTAAGCAAAAAAAAGGATCTATACTTGTCTTGTTTTTTAATGCTCAGAAGGTAATTTTAATTCTTATCGGTTTGTTTCGTTAATTTTGTCGAGCAGCGTATGACTCTTTTATGCATTTTCTTTTGTCGAGCAGCGTATGGCAAACTTTCATCAAGGAAGATACGTCCCGTGAATGGACACCGAAGCTGCGATGGCGTGCGAAAGTAAGTAGTACTACCTAGGTCCACACACCTTTTAATTATCATACTTGACTATTGTTTGATTGAATTATATTCTTGTAAAGAAATGCCCGCAACAACCTCCGGGGACCGATCTCTGTGGATTCTTCGTTTGCGAGTACATCCGCTGAATTGTCAACGAGAGAACGAATAATGAAAGAAATAAAGAGGTACAAAAACAATCTTCACAAATTTGTTTTGTTATCATAAGTTGTGCTGAGTTTCAGTAATAGTTGTTTCATGTGTTCATTTGTATCTTATTCTTTTATAGTTGGCAAGAAAGCGGAACAAGCTCTCAATCGATGACCGCTTCATAGCAATAGGCGAGGAATTGGCGGGATTTTTCCTTCGGGACGTCATACCACAACTCGCAGAGCACCACTATGAATGAAGATGTACATGTTACATATATAGTTGACTCGAAGAGTACCACTATGCTACATGTAATAGACATATATAGAGTACGCCTCGGAGAGCACCACTATGCATGAAGATCGATCTTCATGCATAGTGCTACTTAATTTGCGATCTCATGCAATAACATGTGTGTTATATTGTATGCACCAACTTGCTATGCATCATCTTGATCTTCATGTACTACCTAAACCCAAACGCGTTTCTGGTGCATCGACGCGATATGAATCAAACCGATATCCCTAAACCTCTCCAAAACCCTAAAAAGCCAATTCTCTGCCGCGGCAGAGATTTGGGCAAATTCCCTGCCGCGGGGGAACCTTTGGTACCGGTTCGTATTACCAACCGGTACCAAAGATCCTTAGCCCTGAGCTCTCCTGGTGGCCTACGTGGAGGCCCGTTTTATACCGGTTCGTAAGCAACCGGTACGAAAGGGGGGGGGGCTTTAGTGCCGAATAATTTGTACCGGTTGCAAAACCGGTACGAATGCCCCTCTGGAACCGATACGCATGAGAGATTTTCTACTAGTGTAGGAACAGAGCCATTTTCTTCTTTAAGAAATTTGAAGTGCTACTAGCTACTAATTACTTACGGACGTTCATTCAAGCCATAAACATCGCCCTAATTTCTACCATTACACAAACAGTGCACGTAATAACTACCATCACACCTTGAAAAGTATTAGTATATTACATAATTAAACAAAGCAGCACCTCGACGGCTCCGCTCTGCCGCCGCACAGCCCGCTAGGCTCGTGCTCTTCTCTCTTCATTGCACTTGTCGGCGACGACTGCCCCGTGCTCCTCTTGTGATGCACTTGTCAAAACATCAACATACATCAGATGAACCACCGCACACGAGCTGGAACAAACAACACAAAAAGGACACGGCTGCCCATTGGCTCCTCCAAAAAGATTCCTCCCTCTCTTCCTCACTTGCGTTCTCTCCTCGTCTCTTCTAGCAGCAGGCGTCTAAAGCCATGATTCTCTCCTCTCTGCCACTACTAGCATTGTCACCACACCACAACATCGTCGGACCGGCGGCACCGTGGTTGGTATATTCGGATAACATGAGTACGCAACAACTAGCCTAGAACATCGGCGCTAGACGAAGCTCATATGCATGGTCGGGGTGGACAAGGAGATTAGGGTAGGGCGAGGTGGTCATGTATCGACTCTTTGGATGAGAATTATGCATCAATTCATCTTGGACTCATGGAACAATCAAGTTTGGACTTCAACTCCAAATCGCGCGCGACCAATCTACCGCGGATCGGCCTGCTCATGACGACCTCAACCGTCCAAAGGTCACCCATCGAACACTAAGAAGTTTACCTCACCCCCGAGCCCCAAGGAAACAAAATTGGGGGACATAACAACCCTAAGACTATAGCGCGAAAATCCAACGGAAACAAATGTCCACCAATAGTCCACGACGATGAAGCATTCCTACTAGCTCTTCTCATCCACATCATCCCAGGAAAAGGAACGTTGGTCACGCCCGAGGGGGCAAGTCAGAATAAGAAAATCCGTATACGTTTTGCGCATCGGGAGGTGGTGCGCGGGTGTGAGAGACATATATGTTGGTCACGGCTCGATTGCACATGTCCCTAATTTGCTGGTCTAGCTGCTAGGGTTCTAGACGCCCTGATGTCGCCGAGGAGGAGATGCGAGTTATTCTTTCAAGATGGTAACTCCATAATATGTCGACATATTTGAAAGAGAGGCTTGTAGGAACATGGATTATAGTCAAAAGTATCTGCAAATACACTTAGAAATTTTAGTCAAATATTATACTCGCCATCGTGGAGCTATCCAGTTACATGCCGAGTTCCTCCTAGCTCTGCTAGACCCTCCCTTGTCGCACCGGTAGGGATCAAAATATATAGTGAGGTGGAGGAGAAGGTTATTACAAATAGAGACTTCACATTAAAATCCCAATGTATATACGTAGCACACGACAAGCACACCAAGGTCAATGGATTGACGGCTCACCTGTGTTAATTAAGAAAAGTATAAAACAAAGTGCTTGTGTTAGTGGTGTTGGCGGGTAATCTGACCGTGATCACAGAGTAACACTCCCTTTTTCCCAAATTAGGATGCATATTAGTTTCGTTTAAAGTAATTAGGATGCACCTTAATTGGTTAATCAAACGGAGCACCATGGGTACAAGAGAAAAGAGGACAGAGGTGACCGAAGCTGCCGCAAAACCCATATAGGGTTTTGTCCTCTCGCCAGTGATGCTGCCGGCATGCTCCGCCTCTAGTGCCCTTTGGGGATTGTATGTGCAGCGGATCGACCACGACCCCTCGCTGGTGGGGGTTAATTTGGTTCTTTGTTTATTTTCTTTTTAATTGTCTTCTTTGGGATGGTGAGACGGTGGTGAAATTAATCTAAAGTCAGAATAAGGTCACCCCCACTCTATCCTCGCTTCGGTAGTGCGTCTAGCGTCGGCGGAGGGCGCGTGAAGTCATGTATCTAGAAGATCTTCTGGGATTCGGTCAGTTTTCGTATTCATTGTGTGGTTTCAGGTAAGTCTCTTCCGATCTACGAATATCATCATTGGCGATGGGTGTTGCTGCGGTGCGCTGGTTCCTTGGGGCCTTAACACGATAATTTTTCGTCTGTCTACTGCAACAAGCTCTAGTATGACAAACTTAACCCATATAGGGTGATGGAGGGACGAGGATGACGTCGTGCCTTTAGCTTGCGCTAGTGTTTCTTGTCATCGCTAGGTGGTTCAAAAACTTATTTGTAAAATCTACTACTTTTGAAACTCATTAATTATACTGATGTTGATGATTATTTGTAAAAAAAAATAAGAGGGAGGACCTCCCAGCCTACAACAACTATAGATCGAAGTAGCATTGTGCCCAAACTGGTTCATTAGTTCTTGCATATATTTACATATGGAACAATAGGCAAACAGAGCTTGGCTCTGGTGTTTGCATTTACCTGGATTTATTCCAGGATTTTATTTTTTTTTGACCCTGGCTACGGCGGGCTTACGCCAGCCTGAACACTTATATAAAACTGACCACAAAGGAGTTATTACAACATATTAGAGGGGGTGGGGAGGGGAGAGGGGGGAGAGAAGAGGGGAGGGACCTCAAGGGGGGTCATATCCATTACACCAATTATTTAGAGCGGAGGAGGAGGAGGGAGTAGTCCAACGATGAGCCCAAAGTCTAATATCTTCCAGGCACCTCCTGAAAACGAGGGGGAGGTCCTCGTTCACGCCGTTGAAGGTACGAGCGTTCCGCCTTTTCCAGATGTTCCAGAGAATGGTAGTGGTAGTGTAGGCTTCCTCGAAGTTTCGGCACAGTGAAGTCCAGATGTCCGAAGCCCGGGAGAGCCCTCTACTAGCGAAGTCGGGGTAGAAGGAGCCCCATACCTCCTGGGCACGGGGGCACAGAAGGAGCAGGTGGTCGACGTCCTCGTCTTGGCCGCAAGAGAGGCACGCAGCGGTGGTGCTGAGTTGGTGCCTGAAGCGCCGTTCGTTGGTGGGGAGGCGTTTCTTCCGAGCCAGCCAACAGAAAATCTTGCACTTGAGGGGGGCAGCGGTTCTCCAGACCTTGTCTGCCAGATCATCAGCCTGCAGATGCCTGAAAGAATTGGAATAGAAACTTTTGTTCGACAGCTTAGTGTTAGTGAGGCGGCACGAGCGAACATCCGGGGCGTCATGGCGCAGAACCACCGAGCTAAGCTCGTTGGATAGGTCACGGAGGTCAGCCTCGGCAGCTTGCGAGAGGCGCGGCCCTAGAGTACCGCGGAAGTCAGAGGCAACAGCCGTGGCCACGCTGATATGAGCACGGGTAGAGTGGGAGAAGAGGTTAGGGAAACGATCTTGAAGCGTGGAGTCTCCAATCCAAAGGTCAAACCAGAAGGACGTGGAGGCGCCGCTGCCAATGCAAACTCTGGAGATGAGACGGAAAGAAGCAAGGCCAGCCACGATACCTTTCCAGACGGGGGTGTCCAGGCGGTGGCTTTCACCAAGATCCCTGGATCCATTCCATCCGTAGGAGTGGCGAAGCCAGCGAGCCCAGGGGGCATCAGTGTCGGAGTGGAGTTTGGTGAGGAATTTACTGAGGAGAGCGGAGTTTTGGGAGCGGAGAGAGAGGACACCGAGGCCACCAAGCTTTTTGGGGACACAGACATCATCCCAAGCCACTTTGCAGCTCCCCCCCTTGCAGGTCTCTTCCCCGGTCCAGAGGAAAGCCCGGCGCCTCTTATCGATAGCCTCAACAACCCCAGCCGGGAGAAGGCCGGCGCCCATGGCATGGGCAAGCATGGCAGTGAGGACGGAATTAACGAGGATCAGCCGTCCACCGATAGGAAGGCAACGGCCGCGCCATCCAGAAAGGCGCATATCGCTTTTGTGGATGATGGGGGCGAAATCTGCCGGGCGGAGTTTATAGGTGGAAAGGGGGAGACCAAGGTAAACTTGGGGAAAGGAGGAGACAGAACTGCCGAAATTTTCAGCCATGGCAAGGGCTTCGTCTGGGCGAGTGCCAATAGGAACAAAGGTGCTTTTGTGGAAGTTGATAGTGAGGCCAGTAGCGGCCGAGAAGTCATCCAGGAGGTTTTTAAGATTGGCAACATGTTCGGGGATAGCTCTGATGATGATGAGGGTATCATCCGCGTATTGGAGAACTGGGCAAGGGAGATCGTCAACCAACGGGTGGAGGAGAAGCCCCTCGCGGGAAGCTTTAAGAAGCATCTGTTGGAGGACGTCAACAATGATGTTGAACAGGAAGGGGGACAGGGGATCGCCTTGCCGAAGGCCACGTCGACATTGGATCCACCGCCCAGGAACCCCATTAAGGAGAACCGCCGTTTGGCTAGAGTGGTTGAGGCTCTTAATCCAAGCCCGCCAGAGCTCAGGGAAACCTTTGGCCATCATAATACGGTCGAGGGCGTCCCAGCTAATAGAATCGAAGGCCTTACGAAAATCGAGCTTGAAAACCGCGGCAGGGGCCCCCCGCTTGTGACAAGTTTGGACCAGATCAGCGGCGTAGACAAAGTTTTCAGCAATGGACCTCCCGGAGATGAACCCCGTTTGGTCCGGGTGGACGAGGAAGGGGATAAGATCATTAAGGTGAAGAGTCAAGCACTTCGAGTGAATCTTAAGGCAACAATTTTGGAGAGAGATCGGCCGAAAATTGTCCGGCCTGTTTGCCCCTTCCTTTTTTGGAAGGAGGACGATATAGGACTTGTTTATGGGGCGAAGGTCAGAGGAGAGGTCGTAGAACCTGGCCAAAGAGTCATAGAGAGCGTCTTTAACAAGATCCCAGTTTCTCTTGAAAAAGGCAGGACCGAAACCATCAGGGCCAGGGCTGGAGTTATTATTCATAGAGAAAAGGGCAGTGCGAATTTCTTCGAGGGAGAAAGGGCGAACGAGGGAGGCAGCCTGGGTGGAATCGAGGGAGGTAGAGGTAACAAGGTTTTCCCAGTCGAGGTGATCGACAACATGGACGGGGGTGCCGAGAAGATTTTTGAAAAAATCGTGGAGGATGCCGGCTTTTGCAGGGTGGGAGAAAACGGGAACCCCGTCCTGGTTGTCGAGGTTCTTGATCTGGTTCTTCTGCAGGCGGCCAGAGGCACAGAGGTGAAAATACCTGGAATTTTCATCCCCAAGGATACAGTTTTTGATTTTTGCCCTTTGGCGCCAATAGGTGGCACGGTCAGCATTTTTTTGGCTGAGGTTAGACTTGGCTAGGTGGCGAAGGCGGGACTCAAGGAGGGAGAGGGGGCGAGTTTCCTCTAAGCGATCAAGAAAGGAGATGACGGCGCGACAATTATTGAGGTAGACGGGAGGAAGCTTGCGATCTTTTGCCCAGGCTCTAGCAGCCGCCCGGACACGTTTAAGCTTAAGACAAAGGCGCCCCACAGCGGAAAGGTGAGAATGGGTGGATCCCACACTAAGCCAGTTTGCACGAACAAGGGGGGGGAAAGACGGGTGAAGCATCCAAGAGTTTTCCATACGAAAAACTTTGCTTCTAGGAGCCTTCGAAGAGGCAGCAAGATGGAGGGGAACATGATCGGAGGTGGGTCTGGCCGAGGAAGTGAGGGTTGAGTCAGGCAGGCCCAGGCTCCAATCAGGATTGACGAGAACCCTGTCAAGGCGGGCCAAGGTGGGGGGATCTTGCATATTTGACCAGGTGAACTGGCGATCGAGGAGAGGGATTTCCAAGAGCCCAAGATTGTTAATGAAGTCGTTGAAAAGGGCGGATTCAGGGGCATTGAAATTGTTGTTGGACTTATCCCGAGGGGTGCGAATGAGGTTGAAGTCGCCAACGAAAGCGACTGGGCCGGAAAGGGTAGCAAAAATGTTTTCAAGAGAGGAGAGGAAGTCAATTTTTTGGTGGTGCAGGCAGGGACCGTAGACATTGACGATAGTAAAAGAAAGGTCGTCGGGCCGCCAAGAGAAAGTAGTAGTGATGGAGAAGTCGTCGATGGAGTGGCTCAGAAGTTTTAAATTCCGAGCATCCCAAGCTGTTGCAATACCACCGGAGGCGCCGTCCGAAGGCTTGAAAACGAAGGAGCGGAGGGATTGGGGTAGGAAAGAGGAGGCGAAGAATTTGGTATTATCAGTAAGCTTGGTTTCTTGGAGGCAAAGAATAGATGGGAGAGCCGAGTCAATAGCAGCCCTAACATCATCTCGTTTGCGGCGTTGCCCAAGGCCGCGCACGTTCCAACAATCGATAAGAATTTTAATCAACATCAAGAACAAGGAGGCACCGAGGAGGACCGAGCATCAGGACACACGCATAAGCAGCAGAAATTAAGCTCAAACAGCCGGACGTAGACGAGTAGGAATAGAGTTCATACAAAAACAACCAAGTACCACAGCAACGGTTACAAGGGCGAACAGAGCAGCCCAAAGGGAAACAGGAAACAGAAGACATAAGCCAGACCCGGGTGGTAGACTGGAGAACAGCCTTCTGAGCAAGGGGCCAGGTAGCCAGAGGCAAATGGTAGCAGGGGTAGCGAGCCATAGGAGCGACGGTTGTCACAATCATGGAGCAACGGGAGTCACCGGAGCTGAGGATTCAGCAAGCTCAAGCTCAGCGAGCTGGATGTCGCAGGCAGCGGCCAGGGCCCCAACATCATCCTTTGGCAGCGGGCCTCCATCCTCGAGGGCGACGGCCAGGAGGGCATCAGCAGAGAGCTCTCCGTGGCGAGTAGGAGCAGCTTTCGGCCCATGGTCGAGCTCTTGCCTCCTAGCCATGGCCTTGTCTATAATGGAGACATAGCGCGCGCTGGCCAGGCGGGAGCAGCGTCGCGGCTGCGGGGGAGACGGCGGGGCCCGCCAAACAGCACCAGCCACAAGGGGAGCCTCGATAGCCAGAAGTTGCACCGGCGAATGGCGCACTGGTGAGGCCGGAGGCAGGGGAGGCTCGGAGACGGCCTCAGCAGGGCTAGTGGTAGATGACGTGCCCGTCAACAGCGAGGCGCCAGTGGTGACTTCGTCAACCTCAAGATATGCCGGCTCAGTCCCTCGGAGATGCTCATAGGGGTAGGGTGTGCGTGCGTGCGTTCATAGGGGTGTTTGTACGTGCGTGTTTGTGAGCGTCTGCGTTGTACTGTGTTCTCAAAAAAAACATATGAAACAATAGAGATCAAGTGAAGAGCATGTAAATACCTGGCTAGCTAACTAATCAGATTCGAGACGATGGTACAAAAAAAGGTCACCAGGATATATGGGAAAATAGTGCCCGACCGAAGGAACGTGCCTACATGCATGCGTAGATACACGCATGCGTTAATCATCTCATCCACCTTGCGCGGTCGGATAGGAAGGCGAAACCCAGGCGACGATCTCTCCGAGATTGAAGCAACAAGCCAATCAAAGCAAATCAGAACCAATTCCGTGACTGCCGCGGACACTTAGATTCCTGGCTTCCTGCTCCCAGCGGCAGCAAGTCCCTGTTCCGGTGATTCGATGGCTGCCGCTTCTTCTCACGCCCGTCACACGGATCGCGCTCCCATCCGTCGCCTCTCCGCATTTCCAGCTGTTCCTCCTCCCTCGCGCTGCCCGCGATGGCGCTCTATAAATCCCCATGTCGCTCTGCATGCCCTTCATCCTCCAATGTCGCCTCTTTCCTTCTCCACGTACATGACCTCACGGCCTCCACCACAATTTCCATCATCCTCAGCTCGAGAATCTCCTGTAGTACTGGTCATACACGTTTTCCGGCGAGACAGTCCGGCAGAGGCTGGAACACAGCAGTGCACGGCATGGTGTGAGGAAATGCCATGCCGGCGGATAAGACGCAGGCATGCTGCTTAGAACTCTGTGCTTTCTTGATCTAATTCTTCAGTATAACCGTGGTGGTGTCACACAAACTTGTTATGTCTATTCTAGGTATTGAGTACGTCTCGTGGACTCGTGGTGCAGCGATTGAAGACATGGTCCTAGCTGCCGGAGGTACAAAGGCATATATATGCCTGCCCTCGATGCCGTCGGCCACTTGTTAAGCAGGGTACCTAAGGCTATTCCTTCTTAATTATTCTCTGATCTTCCGTTGTTGGTCTCTTTCTGCATTGGTTCTCTTAATTTTTCACTGTTGACTTGGTAGGATCTCTTGAGGTTCAGCTAGGTACGTAGGAGGTAGGAGATGACAGAGAGATATTCTAAATGGACCTTCATGAGGCATGAGTATATATATAGCTAGGAACAAGTGGAAAATTGTATATGTTTTAGAATTTTTTTTGGCTTACTAGCAGTACAAATCGATCTTTGTAAAATTCTAAGAACATGTTCAGTTCCAAATATCAATTCATGTGTATAATGGTGCTAGCTCTGGCACAAATGTTGCAGCCAAACCATTTTATTGGGAACTTCTGGGTTATGATTTAGTCTTTATTTTGCACACGTACGATTACATCTAGTGTATCCTAAACATAGGCAGGCCATCTTTACCAATTTTAATGGAGGAGATGTAGTTCCCTAAGCTAGGCAAGATGAACAGCTAAACTTTGCAACTGTGTACCTTGTTGTCTTGGTGTTGCTGCTTTGGTGAGGACATCTCCAATGGGCCTGCCCATATCGAACGGCCAAAGTGGTCGCGCGCATCTGTTTGCGTCGACCCGCGAACAATAAAATAGTTGTACAAGGCCACGGTGACTGTTTGCGCCGGGGACATCTCCAGCGGGCCGACGCATATTTCTTTTGCTGACGATGTCAAGGTCGGTAATGGCGGTTAACGTCCCATCGAGGCCTGCCGCCGGTGATTACCGGTTCGCGCGCAAAGGCGGTGCTTCCCGTGCGCCGCCAATACATTGGCGCGTTTTGCCACCGCTTCGCTTGCAGGGGAAACGGCTTTCGCGCGGCCGGTGTTTCCCGCCCCGCCGTGGCTATATATGGTGCAAGTCGGAGGATGAGGTTGGCACACCCTGACCAAACCGTAGAAATCATCCATGGCCGAGCACGACCGCACCTAGGCTCGCATTGTTCTCATGGCCCGTGGCGTCTTCCCTGATGATCTTGACCTCGCATCCCTCCATGCGACGGAGTCGTTCGACGAGGAGCAGACGGCCGCGTACGCGGCCGAGTAGCTAGAGGCGGAGGTGGTGGAGGCCTTTGTGGAGGAGGCGGCAATGGAAGCGGCGGTAGAGGCCAGGGCGGAGGAGGCAGCGGTGCAGGCGGTGACCATGGCCGACCTCGAGGCGCAGCTAGCGAGGCTAGGGTGGAGCTCGCGGCGGCGAGCACGGTGGCCAGGGCGTGCCTAGTGGCGAAGCTCGAGGGGCCACCGGCGTGGCAGGCAGCGACCATGGCGGACGCCGTCACTGATGACATGGACGACGAGGACGAGCACGACGTCAACTTGCTAACATACGGCGATGAAGAGGGTGCGTTTGTGCGCGCCGAGCTGTGGGCGCTGCTCATGCCGTTCGAGAGCCTTCCTGAGGACGCGGCCGAGGCCCAAGCTCGTGGTGATGTGATGGCCATGATGCATGCTTTCGTGCGCTCGAACCTGGTGGCGATGGCGTAGGCGGGGCCAGACCACGCGCGGATCGACCAGGACAAACGCGAGCTGCAGGACGCCATCACCACGAGGGACGAAGTGGTGGCGAAAACGGCGACAGACAGGGCCGCTACCGCGAGGACCTGGCGCGCATCACGGCGGACGAGGCGGCTGCGCAGCAAGCCCACTGGGACTCCTCTCTAGCGGAGGCCGTTGAACGTCGCCGGCAGGAAGACGTTGCCTCCTTCCGGGAGCAGAACATTTTGCACTAACCATCTCTATAAAGATAATCCTTTTGGTCAATCAATAGGAATGACAAACATTTTGCTTACCTGTGTCGCTGACCGGCGGGCCTGATTCGACCACCGCTGATGCATGGCGTGACCGCGCAGCGTCCGTGAAGACGCAAACTCAACGCATATTTGGATCACGTTTGCGTCTCCGCAAACAGACCGGTCACTATATGTTAGGCCCCTGAGCCTGGTTTCAGACGTATTTTTCAACCGCGTCGCTAGAAATGCCCTAAGAAAAAACAATGTCGACCGAACCCGTGGGTTTTTTAGGAAACCGAACCCGCTGTTGGGCTAAGGTCCAGCCACGAGAGTTGAGGTCCACCGGCCCACTCAGCCCTCTCATTCTCTCACTCTGTCTTCCCTTTGTCGCAGACAACCTCAAATACCTCGCCGGCGTAATGTCCGCGGCCGCCTCGTCTCCCCCATCTCCGATACTTCATCCCCTCCTCCAGAAGCTCCTCCACTATCCCCGCCCGCATCAGGTCAACCGACACCGCCCAAGACTCGCTGATGGGAGACGCGGCGCCGCCCAGGAGCCATGGCATCACGCCCGGGTTGTTCGCTGGTGCGGTGCGCGCGGTGCCGCCGAACTCGCCTTGCCGCATCACTCGTATGGTCGAGGCGATTCGGTCCGTCTGTCTTCACGTCGGTGAGGTGTACGGTATCCGCCACGAGGACGCGCCGGCGGCTGTGACGTGAGCCATGGAGATTCTTCCTCCGTCGCACGCTGCGAGGATGGAGTTTGCTTGAGGCCTCAGTCTCACTACCGATGGAATTTTACTACTACAGCATACTCCGCCATGGAGTATGGTTTTCTCTGCCGTTGTAGTTGACGGCCAGCAGAAGTGCAGAAGAGTACTTTAGACCTGACCAGGTCTGCTATAGATGCACTACTAGTTTATTAGTAGCTGATTCGTTCAGATAAGTGAGCTAGATGCGCAGCCTGCATGAGTTGGTCTTAGAACTATACTGGGTCATGCACGATTGATGATTTTGATTGGTGGATAATGACTAGATTGTGGCGAGGTCTTTCTCTGTGAACACTGCTATATCGTCCTAATTAGCTCACACATAAGCATATCGAAATCCAATTTGTTTTGTGACTTAATCATGTGCCTTTCAGGCCTCCTTGCATAGCTGGGATGAGCATGTTTTGTGATAGCCTACTAAGTGATGATGTGTATGGACTGTGGCACAACCTGGTACTGTTACTAGGTTTCTTGGTAGCTGTAACTCAAATGTCCTGATAATTAACTGCAAAAAGGTTATGGTGTTTATGTACTTTTATAACCTGGTAAACAGACATGAACAAATAAATTGTGAGCTTTGCTGGAGCCTTTATTATATTGTAGTGTTGGTATATAGCTCACATGTCAAATAACCTTGTAATCATTCCATTTACTTATAGTTCATTCCAAATAAGGATGTAAAGTGTCATTTGTTAGATGTACATGTGATGGATCTTGCAGATAATCCTGTTTCATTTTCACCGGGATCCATTGCTGTTTTATAGTTGCCATGGTATATATTATTCATATTAAGAGCCAAGATCTATTACAACACACCGTATGGCCTGCATGATAAGAGTTCACATCATCTCCTAGTTGTGCATATAAAAACGTTTTCACTATCCTTGTGATCATGTTAATGATTGTTGTTTGTCTTGATGGCATTATAGGCAAGTTGGCGACTCTGGTTTTTCATTCTCATCATCCGGTGTACCACGGCTCCGATAGGCCTACAAAACACATCTAGTCCTCTCTGTCACCAACGTCATGCTACTAGCATGCTACTAGCGGTCGCCTGTCCCGCTTGATACTCCTAGAATGCATGCATCAAGGCCAGTTCTGGGTTGGCTGAGGTGCGGGATGTGATGGCGGTGTGCGGGATGCAGGAGGACAAGCCGGGGCCGTCTACCTAGGTTGAAGCAAGACACGTGGTGAGCTATAAATTTTGTATGTGACCTGCATTCAGCGTTTATTGTAGCAACTATTAGTTATTATTGTTTGTAGGATAATTGACTACTATCCTTAAGTTTCTTTTCCGCACCAATTATATATTGTCGGGGTAGCACTAAGTTGGGATCTTGCATTTCAATTTTTTTAGAGTAACTTTTGTCGCCGCATATGAGGTTTTCGTTACTCTATCTAGAGCATTAACAGTCTGTCTCTTTCAAGGCCATGATATTTTCCACCTTCCTCCAACTAGCACTATTCTTAGAGCGGCTACAACTAGTCGATAATGATGATCTATAATTTTTTTTGCTTGTAAAGAGCTAGCATATGACTCTGCAAAAGCTGAACTTTAATATATATATATATACATTTTATTTTTCTGCTTATTGATCATTAAGTAACTGATTCGAAATATACATTTGATGCCCAAGAATTTGTTTCTTTTTTCATAAAAAAGAAGTTAAGAAAAGCTAGCACGAGTTCATGGCTTTTGTCATTAGCCAAAATTTCATATTTGTATTATGGTGTAATTTTAGTGTTTGTATTTGCATGTACACCAAGGTGGTTTTGGACTGCACCAAGCGATGGTTTCAAAACATGTTGAAGGAGGCACTCGCCGGTGACGCCCCTCTGCAGCTCCTCATGGTCCAGATGTGTACAACAGCAGCTATGCCGTCAACAAGAATGAACATAAGGTGAGCCCAGACAACATTGAGGTGAAACAAGCTCAATCCGTATATTAGCTTATTCAGATAGTTAGTTAGTGAATACTAAAGATTTCGATGTGTTTGATTATGTTCCTCTGTCAGACAAAAAAATTGCCTCTCTGGATGTTGAGAACATATGTTGTCAAGTATGACATGTTGGTAGCTCATTATAGCATGTGTTGTCACAAGATTATTCTTACATAGAATACATAGTTGTTCATGTGATGTTTTTGGGGTAATTTAACTCTAGCGCTTGGTGTATGACACAGCCTTGCCGGCGTTTGAAGGTTTTATTCTCTTAAATCTTATTTCATGCTTGCCAGATAGGTGTTGTAGTACCCGATGTTTTTCTGTCCTATTCATTGCTATATTTCTCTAGTCATCATGGATGTCTTTGTTCCTCATGGGATAAACATTATGATGTTTCTGTTGATGCAATTCTTCTCCTTTTTTCCATGGAGATGTTTGTGGTACGAATGCTAGCTTCAGTTGCAACAACTATGTTAATATTCTGTGTAGATCTGTGATGTAGGTCGCTGGTTACCTTGCTTGTTTACTTCCACAATAGAGTATTCTTCTATGTAAACATTCACAGTTGTTGCCATAGAGCTTTGGCCTTGCCCAGTTTGAGAGCTAATGCTATTGATTCTTTCCTTGGATGCATGAGCCCTTTTTATTTTCCCTACTTCATATTGTCTATTATAAATCAATTTAGCAGTCTTAATAGTATTTTCAATTGGCTTTTGCACTGCAAATGATGATGAAATCAAGATTTGTTTCTCAAAACATTCGCAGTTGTCGCTGGAGAGCTTTTGCTCTGCTAGGCTTATTCCTTCGATGTCTGATGCAATTCTAAACATATATATTTGTCTCTTCCATTTGGTTTTATTTACTTCAGTGGATGGTAATGTATGCCAATGATGATAAAATTAGGGCTTGTTTCTCAAAACATTCGTAGTTATCACCTAAGGTCTTTTGCCCCTTGAGATCTAATGTTGTCAGATCCTTCCTTGGATGTCTGTGGGCATATTTGAGCTCACTGATAAGTTTGTTATGTATTATTTCTGCAAACTACTTTCTCCTCTGCTATTCGTTTTGGTCTTGACCTTGTTTATGTTTCTCATCTGTTTATTTTGGATAGTAACTTGGCTGACAATGGTGAAAACAATAAGAAAACACACATTTTTTTCAGGACTGCTTGGTGCGCTCAATGTGCTATGCTGTCAAATCTGTAATACTGATATATTGTTCCCCTGATTTCCTCTGAAATAGAATTTCTCTTTTTTGTGGTTCAGATTTAATTTGCAATGTCAAAATTATCTGTTTGGTTCATGCTTGTATGGTGACAAAAGTTTACTAATAATACCATTTTTTCTAGACTCATCGGTCGCTATGCGTTGTCATTCTGCAATTCTGGGGCCAGATTGAACAACTTCCGGCGATCTGCAAGTTGTGAGTCTTTGATGATTTGAATATTTTCTTGATTGATCGTTTATTATGTGGATCTCCCAGTCCTTTGTCTTTGGACTTGATCTTGCTAATGCATTTACTGTTTCTTTTGGATAGTATTTGGTCTGGACAATGGTGAAAAACATGAACAAATAAACACACCATATTTCAGGATTGATTGGTGCATTCCATGTGCCATGCTATCAAATCTGCATTCTGATGTTCAAATTAGAAATTTTGTTTTTCTTTGTTTAGAGTTGTTCTTCAGCATTGAAATTCCATTTCAGTGCAATTGTTCATGCTTGTCCGTTATGAAAAACCTTCTAATCATACGATCTTTTGGGGTGATTAGTCGTTATGTGGCTATGCTTTTACTCTGCAGTTCTGGGGCCAAATTGAACATATTTTTGGGCTTCTTAAATAAATTGTCTATCAGTAGTGCGAGCACCTGGTGGCTGTGGCGATGAGTATACCGCGAGCACGCGGGATGGGCGTGAAAGGCTGAAATAATGGGGTTCCTACCTTGCTTGCTTTTGGTATGAACAACAGATTCTCGTCACCCTTCTCCAAAGACGTCGGAAGCGTCAAGGAGGTATAGAATTTAGAACTGGATCTGATTGATCCCCCTTCGTCAGCTGCTTTATGCTGAAATATTTCCTCATTCCCTTATCAATTGCGAAGGCAGATGGTCTTCTTCTTCCTCGTGATGGCGTTGATGTGGTAGGTATTGTACTCACAGTTCCCATCGCTGGGGGCATTCTACTACTCGGTGCATGCCAAAGAAGTGCCCCAGGTGGACTGAAACTCTCAAGCACCGTGATGGCTTGAACAGGCTAGAGCTAATGTAAGTTATGCAGCTACGGTTGGATGCGTCCGTGCTTACCTGAATATGAATTGTTTTCATAGGATATCCTAATCAGGGCAGATCCTCATTGATGCTTCATTAATGAAGCAGCCGCTGTTGAAAGCAACTCATATATGGAGCTCTTAGTACTATGAATTTTCTAAGTAGGGAAACTTGTGATATACTCCTAAAATTTTAGTAGGCCTAAAATTTTCTTGCTCCCATGCAGTGTGTTTAGTCATGAAGTAATTAATATTGGATATACCGAAAACTTACAATCCTCTTAGTTGCAGTATCACATGATTTGACTCAGTCTAATACATTTTGTTTGACATTTCTATTTTGATTGTTAACAACGTTTTGCCTTGGCTACAGTAAATTTGAAGATATTATTGACGTGGATCATTTTTGTAAACTTGTGGTGCTTCTGCTATGTTGGATGTGGCTTCCCACGCCTCTGTCGTGCGGTTGTAGGCTTGGCGCTGGACCATGGCCTTGCCAACACCGCGGTGGTGGTGAGTTGGCCTTGGATACAACTCTGATGAGATATTTGGTTCCTTGCTCTGTTCCCCTTCTCACAATAGCAATTATATATATTATTTGCTTGCCATCAAATATTGTCCAATCAATATTTGTTCTAGCTTGTTGGTAGAGAAGCCAATATATAGTTGATGTAGTGATTTGTAGTGAAAATGTATATTGTACATTTGAAGCCCTGCTATATTTGTTGCGTTTTAGTTACAAAACATTGTCAAACTTTCATATGAAACTTTCATGTATATTCTGTGCATTTTAATGTGGTCATCTCTCCGATTCTATCGAGTTTCTCTCTCTCTCTGCAACTTGTATGATGGCCTACAAGGAATACTATTCTTTTTTCAGGCGCTAGTCAGGGCCATTTTGACTGGCAGCCTTCATTTTTCGTTGATGCTTATGCCATTTTCAAGTAGACAAATTGGCCTTGCAGCTGGTAGTTTTGGAATGAGATCAAGGTTTGCGACATCTAGTTCCTTGAGTATGTACTTGGACAAGAAATCGAATACCCAGGGAATATCAAATTAGGTATGCACGCTTAGCTTGGAGATTTCATCTTCTGGATTTATTTGTTGTGTTCCTTGTTCTTAAAGTGTTCATGCTTACAGATTGTTTCTGTGATGCATGAGATACTCAGAACCTAGTTGGTAGGTGGTATATGTGGTGCTTCCATATTATTTGAATGTTTAATTGATAGTCAAATTTCTACTTGAATGCATTGGTACTAGTGTTGGCGAGAAGTGGAGCTGGAGACTGAAGGAAGTCTTTCTCATTGGTTGTTCTTGCAGTGCTTGGGACCTGGGAGCAACATATTATTTTGTCTTCTTCTAGCTCCTCTCTAGGCTCTAGCTATCAACTGTTCTCGTGGGGATTCGCGGAGCTTTTGATCAGGTTTAGCTTTGTGTATCTATATTGTTTACATAGCTTATTGCACATGCACAGTTGGTGCTTGCCATGTAGTGTTGGGCTGACCATCGTGTTTTAATTTCTTGATTTGAAAATATGTCCTATGTGCGTCATTAAACTGACAAGACATGCAAATTCTTGCAGGGTGCAGCATAGGGGAAGGACTATGTGAAGTCGTTGTGTAGGACGCGCTTGATTCTGTCACACCGGCGTCAATCACATGGCTGAGGTCAAGCTGCCAAGAGGTAAAATCCTCTCTATTATCATTTGCTGCCCGTCAAGCGCAGGGCCGTCTGACTTCTCATTTACGCCACCAAAAGTTCGTTCCTTTTTCTTAGTTACGTAGCCACATGCTTACCAGTCCTGCAGGGTAAAGATTCACATTAGGTTACTAGAAGTTAACTATTTCTTTTGAAATAAATATTATCCTTTAGGATAGATGAAGGTACATAACATATTTTAGATACCCTTACTGTCGATGTTGCGACTCTTGAGCAATGATACTTTGTAAATTGCAAGTATTTTCACAACACGTTTGCATCGGAGATAAGCAAATTAAATGGATACCTTCCAAACTTCTAACTTAACATATATTGTCAATTGCATCATCTTCTAAATTTCCCTCGCAAGATTAGAAGGACATTTGCAACTTCTTCGATTGCAATAATATGATGTTTCTAACCGTATATTGTGCAGATAAATTTACTTGGTAATTGACAACTGTAGGAATGCCTATCTTCTGAATCTAAAAAATTGTAATGATATATGTGACACAGATATACGTGCTAACTAATCATTTTGAATTGCTCAGTGAATTGTATGTGTATGGAAGTATTTCAAAACACTAACATAATGCTGCCAAATCAGTACTTCTTAATATTTACTAGTGACCCTCTATACGTGAATTTCCTGAACACAAGCACAATGAAAACTGACCTAATGTGCTTGACAGTGATGCCGGCTACTGGGGAGCATCTGGATCCACCATTAGTCTAATAAACCAACCATAATATGAATATTTCGTTACTTGGTTTCAGCCAAACTAAAATCTTTATTGACCAATATTTATTCTGCACTAGTGTTATTTTCAAGTTTATTTGTGTGACTGGTTAGCTACCATATGCTATTTTCAAGTTTAGTTGTGTAACTAGTCAGCCACCAGATGCCCTGTGCTATCAGGTATGCTCACTACTGAAGAAAATTATGCATGTAAGCCTGATGTTGGAGTGATAATTTTCTGTGCATATTGCTACTAGAACGTATCCGTAAGTGTTCGCCCCAAAGTGTGTTATTGAGTTGGATGTCTGTTCTTTATATATTGGTGTACAACAAATGATATTAACTCATCTGATGCTATAGGAATCGTGTAGTTTGTAAATTTTGGGCTGTACTGATGTTAGTGAGGTGTATCTGCTTGCTTGTTTGTGTGACTTTGGGGCTTGTTATTTTAATCGATGGTGATATCCATCCATACTTTGCAGGGAAGAAGGGTAGAATTGTAGATGGAGTTGTCCAGATCCGTCATGACCTAGCCATGCGTTGTTGCTGCTCCTGGGCTGGTTGTGGCCTCCCTCGCCTCGCACGAGGTGGTAGGCCCTGGCCACCCTTGGGTTCTACTACCTCCATTACCTCCAGGGGTCCCGCTATCATGAGATGGCAGCGAGTTCACCGCACCTCGGCCGTGGTCTTGTTCTATGCCTCGGTGTTTTAGGCGTGCCCCAACGTGGAGCACTTGAGGAGGTGTTAGGGAAAGTTGGAGAAGATCCATGCGCCCAATATGCCCGGTCTTGGATGATATACTTGAACATCACATCCAGGTAGGACTTGAGTAGTCCTAACCGCTTGTTAGTTGTGTGTGTTGTTCGGCTGCCATACCTATTTTAATCTTAGCAATGGTAAGAACTGGTGAGAATTTCTTCTCCGTGGGCTTGCAGGTAATTGGCGAGCGAAGCCTTCTTTGGACAGTGGTAGCTGGACGTGATGCTGGATACGTCATGGTGTTCGCGAAGGGGAGAAGTGGATTTGGCCTTTATGCAGCAGCAGTGGAGGAGAAGAGGTGGCCAAGAGGTTTTTTTTAACCTGAGAATGGATGGTGCTTCTCTGACCTGGGCGCATGCGTTATGTAGCTACTATATATTTGAAATGTTTTAAGAGTTTCACATGCCTAAGAAGTAAACTTCATGTATGTGCTATCACACACTACCGAAGGAACTTATGCATGTGAGCCTAATGTTGGAGTGATAGATTGATGTGCATATTTGGATATAGCTACAACATATCTGCAAGTGTTCACCCCAAAGGGCATCGTTGAGTTGGTTGTATCTTCTTTCTATAACGGTGTACGACAAATGATATTAACTCATCTTTGATGCTATGGGAGTCGTGTAGTTTGCGAATTTGGGCCTCTACTTAACTCATCTTTGATCCTAGAATTGTTTCAATCTGTCAGGATGTTAGTTTAATGTATCTGCTTGCTTGATTTCTCTTGGTATGTATTTGTTCTTCTATGTTAGTCATAACTTTCATGTTCTATTCTGACTTCGGGGGCTTGTTATCTTAATTGATGGTGATGTTCATCCATGCTTTGCAGGAAAGCAGGGCAGAAGTGTAGCGAGCCGACCGGATCGGGTGTGACTAGGCCATGTGTTGTTGCGGCTGCTAGGCTGCATGTGGCCTCACTCGCCTCGCACGAGGTGGTAGGCCCTGGCCTCCCTTGCCCTCTGCTACCTCCCATTACCTACAGGGGTCCGCTGTCGTGGCGATGGCAACGAGTTCACCGCGTCTCAGCCATGGTATTGTTCTACACCTCAGTGTTTTAGGTGAGCCCAGACGTGGAGCACTTGAACAGCCCTTAGGGAAAGTTGGAGAAGATCCAAGAGCCCAAGATGCCCGGTCTTGGACGATATACACATCCATGTAGAACTTGAGCAGCCCTTACTGCTTGTCAACTGTGTGTTGTTCGGCTGCCATACTATTTTATTCTTAGCAGTGGTAAGAGAATTGGTGAGAATTTCTTGTCCGTTCTCCTGTCCTGCAGGTAATTGGCGAGCCGAGCCTTCTTTCGCCAGTGGTATGTCAGCTACCGTGGTGCTCGTGTAGGGGGGAAGTGGATTTAGCTTTCATGCACCTGCAGCAGTAGGGGAGGAGCAGAGAGGGAGCCTGATGGGCTGTGGAAAGTCTAATGTTTTTCTTAACCTGAATGGATATTCCTTCTCCGATCTGATTTGGGCAAACTGCATGTGTAAAGTAGCTACTATATACTTTGGCATAATCTATCTTGGTTAGTGCTTGGGTCAGTTTGGTTTTCGTGGCCGCTGGCAAGTCGGTATCATTGCAGTGTAGCTTACTCAGTTTAGCGCTGGTCTTTTATGCACTCTTTCTTTTATGATTTGCCATCAATTGTGTAGCTACCGGGATTACGATATCTTCTCTTTGCGAAATTATAATTTTGAGGCGTGGCCTATACCGACCTGGGCATGATCCAGCTGTTTTGAGCATTTCCTCCAGCCTTGATGTATGTGCAAAAAAGATTGTGTGGTTCATAACCTGTTTCTTGTGTATGTGACATGGTAGATGTGTATCGATCAAAAGAGTTTCTTTCTAGTTGTGGAACGAAGATCAGATCTTGGCTCCTCCTAATAACTGTGTATAGGTGGAGCGACCCATTTGGTAGGTCGGGTCATCTCAACATGTCTTTCTCACCTCATACATGATGACCTTAGCTATGCTAGGTTGAGATTTTTTGTCTTGTTTGGTAGCCTGCGTCTAGTGAGAGATTCTCAGTCCAGATGTTGTTTGGTGGTGGTATGAGCAGAGATGCTGCTGAGTCCAGATTTTTACAGAAAAGTCCCTAGACAAAAAAGGAAAAAAGCAATCAGCTCCTTGGTTCATGTGGCCACCATGTACTCCGACCATGGCTGTGGATGGAGCAGCCCGTGGAGGATGTAGCGGCGAGTTGTGCCATTCGTGGATGGCGGTTGTGGAGCGAGCGCCTTGCCGCAGACCGCGCTGGGGAAGCGGAGGTCCTCCACCGGCGCGGGGCGCTGCCTGTGGAGGTACGGTCGAGCGCTGGGAGGGAGATGGCGAAGCGGGAGGAGGGCCGGCCTGGGAGCTTCGGCCTCTGCCCGCGCGAGCATCCGCCTCTGCCCGGCGTGGAGCGGGAGGGAGCCGGCGGGAGAAGGGCCGGCCAGGGAGCTTCCGTGGATGGCTGCTGCGAGCAGCCGCCTCTGCCCGGCGTGGGGGCGGGAGGGCGCCGGCAAGATGGAAACCGTGCGTAGGGAGGTCGCCGGCAGGAGGGCGCCGACGGGATGGAGGCCGTGGAGCTGGGGGACGCCGGCGGGAAGGAAGGCGTGGGGCGGGAGGCCGACGGGAGAGGAGACGGATGGGGGAAAATGAGAGAGAAAGAGGTGGGGGGTGGGGGTCTGGGGGTGGGGCGCGTGGGGCTGCTACAGTGTATTGCGGGATGAGCTCGACCGGGTTGAGTTGTGAAGCTCGATTTCAGCTTCCCAACTCGACCTGGCTGAGAGGGCTTTTCTGTATGAGGTGGGCACTGCTGGGATGGCCCGAGCCGATCTAACAAACAACAAAAAGTTGGTTTAGCTCGGTTGAGATGAGAATATCTGAGTTCCCCCAGTCTACCAAACACACCCTTACTGTATTTTTAGGAAACAAGTCACCAAAATTTCAGAAAAACGGAATAACTGCACGAAACGTATTAATTATTCCTAAAATGAATACGCGAAAGGAAGGAAAACAAGTCACTATCCAAGTACACGGAGGAAACAAAATCTTGACGTACCGCGCGTCTTGCATAAATTGCTCTGTAGTTAATGATCTCTTCCGAACAAACCCAACGTCCAGCGACCAGAAAATCAGGCGTTCGCCTAGCTACCCGTGATTTATCGGAATGAGATTAATGGCTTCACATAATTAGTTAAGAGGTTCCTTATTTTACGTGCCATGTCACCAATCCGTGGCTACACAGGATCTTGATGGTCCATCAAGTAAAACACATCTCTTTGATCGTGACGGATGGATGGATTGGGAGCGAAAACTACCGGCAAGAAATAGCGGGAGTCGAAAAACCCAGTATAGAACGAAAAAGTGGCGCCATAGTTCCGAAATTTTGAAAAATACCTCTAGCCTTGGCCTCCTCTATTAGTCTATAAATATGAGATGGGGTTGAGCCAACGCGTGCGTCGTGTGTGACGACTTAGACTTTGACTCTTGCTCGGAGAGGAGAGGAGAGGAGAGGAGAGGGTACTCACTCTACCATGGCCACGATCTGTATATTTGTTTCTTCTCGCCGGACAAGCTGACACGTTGGGGTCGTTCGTCGACAAGCGCAGTTGTAGGCGAGCAGTTCTATTGGTGCACGGGCGCGGCCACTTCGGGTGGCTGCGAGAACGGGCGACGCCGTGTCCAGTCGTGAGCGCGCCGGCCGCCACGCTGGGGCCGTGGTCCACTAGGGTCGTCCGCTGCGTGGAGCAGCGCCGGGCTGGTGAAGCGCCGCCGCCGTTGAGGGCTTCGATGGGCGTTAATCGCTGCCGCCGCCGCGGACGGTTTTCGGGCTAGGCGCGTCGCCCAACCGCCGGATGTCTCACCGGGGTTGTAGTGGTCGCGGCCGCGAGCGCTACCGCATCGCGAGGAGGCGTAGTTTGGTGCCCGTAGCTACGTGTCGACATACCAGCATGCTCTTCGGCGTCGCCGTGTAGGGCCGAGCGGGGTCTTTGCTGCCGTTCTCGTGCAGGGCACGCACGTCGTCAGCGTGAGAGACAGAGGGAGGGGAATACTGATTTACTAGGTCGTTCTCTCTTTTTTTCTCCGTTGTTGTCGCCGTCTGTGAGCTCGCGAGAGGAGGAGCTCCAAGTGTTAGGGTTAGGGTCGAGAAAAAGAGAGAAGAGCGAGAAGAGAATAGCGCCGAGTGTTAGGGTTAGGGTCCATAGCGGCGCCGAGTCCGTGGTGGTGCCGCCGCGACATAGAGTTAGGGTCAAGAAATAGGAGCACCAAGTATTAGGGTTAGGGTTTTTTGCTTTCTTCATTTCAATTGTTATCCATCTAGCAATCTGTTATATGATCATTACATGATGAATGAAATACAATTGCTTTCTTAATTTTGTAGTGACATTGAGGTATGGAGGACGGCACCTTCGTCCGAGATGAGGAGGGGAAGAAGCGAGTGCAGCAATTGATCTATGAGAGTGCCCGTGGTCCGGAACCCGACGATGGAGAAGACAGCGATTACCAAGACTTTCCGAATGATTTTGGCGAGGGACTTGAGTCTGAACAAGTTAGAAGAGACAACGAAGTGTCCATCACAAACTCCGGCGAGGTGTATATCTATGTATCAATTAGTCTATATGTTCATCCCTAGATGCATTCATTTATTTGTATTGCACTTATTAACGAATAATTTTTTCTTTTAGCCTTCCGGATCATCGAGCAAGTCCGTTAGATCAAAACGAGGCCCGACGCGGGTGCTAAAGTGCGAGGGCAGGTTAGCCCTCACGGCATTCAAGGATAATGGTGAACCGAGTGGAGCCCAAGGAGTTTTGCCGCAAATTTACAAGTCAATCCGGAGTTATTGTTAGGGACCATGTACCGATCAGCATTCAAGAGTGGCATAAGCCGAAGAACCCGGAGAGTGGTGCTAGTTATGTCAACGACGCGATGAAAAAATTTCATTGGGACACGCTCATGACAAAGTTCAGCCTACCGGAAGACATGACAGAAGGCCAGAAGAATAAAGTCAAGGAATGGACATGGAAGAAGATGGCCATACAATTCCAGACCTTCAAGAAAAATTTATGGGACAAATATAAGAATGAAGATCCAGTATTCGATGATAATCTAGTGAAGATAAAAGATCACTGGGCCGCATTTAAGGAGTATAAGCAATCGTCTACTTTTGTGTCCCGATCGAAGAAAAATACCGAAAATGCTGCAAAGAAGAAACTTCCGCATCATTTGGGGTCAGGTGGCTACAAGAGTGCCATTCCGAAGTGGACAGCGTTTGAGAATAAGCTGATGGATCATGGAATCACTCCACAGACATGGGACTGGCCCGAACGGTCCAAGTTATGGTTGTTCGCTCATGGGGCAGGGTTGGACCCAAAGACAGGGTTGATCGTTGCGAAGGGAAAATGGAAGGAAAAAATTGAGGCAATTGTACCGAAGCTTGTAGATGCAATTGACAAGGTCAGAAAGGGAGAGTACATTCCCGATCGAGAGAATGACGAGCTGACACTCGCTCTGCCACCGACTCCTACACATGAGCAGCAAATGCCATCGACTCCTCCTGGTGGCAGTCCTGGTGAGCAGCCAAGTCCACACTTACCTGAGAGGGACCCCAGCGTGAGTCCACCATCTCGAGATCCTCCGCGTAAGACAGCGTCCGTTAAGCGGAACGGTACGCCGCCTAGGAAGAAAGCTAGAAAGGAGAAACAACTGCCGCCTACCGAGAAGTTACCTTGGGAAAAAACTCCGGAGGAAAACGCGGAGGCCGTTCAGGCCGAGGTGCAGAAATTTTTGCACCGAAAGTGCCAGAGATACCTTTCGAGAAGACACTAGATCGGGAGAAAGTTGTGCGTACCGTTGACAATCTATATGACCCTGTACCATCGCCGCCATCTGACTATGTGCGTTCTATTGAAAGGTCGTATGACAAGATGATCGAGGCGACAAAACCCGTTCAATCGGGTATCATGGAGATAAAAGGGATACACCAAGTCTACCAGCTCGGACAACAACCCGTTCAATCGGTCGACCCTCTCAAGGTGTTTGACGGGAAGACCGTTCAAAGTTCTCGACAAGACGGAACTGATTACGCCTTAGCTGAACGAGCATATCAGTTTGTTCAAGGGAAAGATTTGGTCGAGAATGTCGGGAAGGTACCAACAAGTATGCGTAACTTGCATTCGTGGTACCTTAAGGCCTCAAAGGAAGGGATCGAGACTATCATGGTGCGAGTTAGGGAAGAGCACTACTTCCAGGAGTACTGTGTGAACGTTGACTTCGCCGAACTCTTTCAGTTATACAATCTCCGGGCCCTCGACAAATCAATCATCAGTTGCTATTGTCTGTGATTTATTTATTTAATTTGAGAAGTCGTTCATTGTCTGCAGATTATAATCTTTTGTGCGCTATATTATGCAGATCGAAGATGCTCGAATGCAAAAGGGACGATATCACAGACATTGGGTTCATTGACCCGAACACAATGCATGTCAAAACCATAGAGAATCCCATCTATAACAAGGATACACCGCAGACTTTGCTAAGGTTTTTGAAGCGGCAACGTGACAAAAAGCTAATACTTTGGCCTTACAACTTCGAGTGAGTCTTACTGGTCTTATAACACATTATATTTTGCTCACCGTATGTCAAAATTTTAACTAATGACTTATATATATGACACTACATATTGAAACGTGCGTAGGTTTCACTTTATTCTTCTCGTCATCAATTTGGAAATCGGAGAAGTTGAAGTCTTGGACTCACTAAGCAAAAAAAAGGATCTATACTTGTCTTGTTTTTTAATGCTCGGAAGGTAATTTTAATTCTTATCGGTTTGTTTCGTTAATTTTGTCGAGCAGCGTATGACTCTTTTATGCATTTTCTTTTGTCGAGCAGCGTATGGCAAACTTTCATCAAGGAAGATACGTCCCGTGAATGGACACCGAAGCTGCGATGGCGTGCGAAAGTAAGTAGTACTACCTAGGTCCACACACCTTTTAATTATCATACTTGACTATTGTTTGATTGAATTATATTCTTGTAAAGAAATGCCCGCAACAACCTCCGGGGACCGATCTCTGTGGATTCTTCGTTTGCGAGTACATCCGCAGAATTGTCAACGAGAGAACGAATAATGAAAGAAATAAAGAGGTACAAAAACAATCTTCACAAATTTGTTTTGTTATCATAAGTTGTGCTGAGTTTCAGTAATAGTTGTTTCATGTATTCATTTTTATCTTATTCTTTTATAGTTGGCAAGAAAGCGGAACAAGCTCTCAATCGATGACCGCTTCATAGCAATATGCGAGGAATTGGCGGGATTTTTCCTTCGGGACGTCATACCACAACTCGCAGAGCACCACTATGAATGAAGATGTACATGTTACATATATAGTTGACTCGAAGAGTACCACTATGCTACATGTAATAGACATATATAGAGTACGCCTCGGAGAGCACCACTATGCATGAAGATCGATCTTCATGCATAGTGCTACTTAATTTGCGATCTCATGCAATAACATGTGTGTTATATTATATGCACCAACTTGCTATGCATCATCTTGATCTTCATGTACTACCTAAACCCAAACGCGTTTCTGGTGCATCGACGCGATATGAATCAAACCGATATCCCTAAACCTCTCCAAAACCCTAAAAAGCCAATTCTGCGCCGCGGCAGAGATTTGGGCAAATTCCCTGCCGCGGGGGGAACCTTTGGTACCGGTTCGTATTACCAACCGGTACCAAAGAACCTTAGCCCTGAGCTCTCCTGGTGGCCTACATGGAGGCCCGTTTTATACCGGTTCGTAAGCAACCGGTACGAAAGGGGGGGGGGCTTTAGTGCCGAATAATTTGTACCGGTTGCAAAACCGGTACGAATGCCCCTCTGGAACCGGTACGCATGAGAGATTTTCTACTAGTGTAGGAACAGAGCCATTTTCTTCTTTAAGAAATTTGAAGTGCTACTAGCTACTAATTACTTACGGACGTTCATTCAAGCCATAAACATCGCCCTAATTTCTACCATTACACAAACAGTGCACGTAATAACTACCATCACACCTTGACAAGTATTAGTATATTACATAATTAAACAAAGCAGCACCTCGACGGCTCCGCTCCGCCGCCGCACAGCCCGCTAGGCTCGTGCTCTTCTCTCTTCATTGCACTTGTCGGCGACGACTGCCCCGTGCTCCTCTTGTGTTGCACTTGTCAAAACATCAACATACATCAGATGAACCACCGCACACGAGCTGGAACAAACAACACAAAAAGGACACGGCTGCCCATTGGCTCCTCCAAAAAGATTCCTCCCTCTCCTCACTTGCGTTCTCTCCTCGTCTCTTCTAGCAGCAGGCGTCTAAAGCCATGATTCTCTCCTCTCTGCCACTACTAGCATTGTCACCACACCACAACATCGTCGGACCGGCGGCACCGTGGTTGGTATATTCGGATAACATGAGTACGCAACAACTAGCCTAGAACATCGGCGCTAGACGAAGCTCATATGCATGGTCGGGGTGGACAAGGAGATTAGGGTAGGGCGAGGTGGTCATGTATCGACTCTTTGGATGAGAATAATGCATCAATTCATCTTGGACTCATGGAACAATCAAGTTTGGACTTCAACTCCAAATCGCGCGCGACCAATCTACCGCGGATCGGCCTGCTCATGACGACCTCAACCGTCCAAAGGTCACCCATCGAACACTAAGAAGTTTACCTCACCCCCGAGCCCCAAGGAAACAAAATTGGGGGACAAAACAACCCTAAGACTATAGCGCGAAAATCCAACGGAAACAAATGTCCACCAATAGTCCACGACGACGAAGCATTCCTACTAGCTCTTCTCATCCACATCATCCCAGGAAAAGGAACGTTGGTCACGCCCGAGGGGGCAAGTCAGAATAAGAAAATCCGTATACGTTTTGCGCATCGGGAGGTGGTGCGCGGGTGTGAGAGACATATATGTTGGTCACGGCTCGATTGCACATGTCCCTAATTTGCTGGTCTACCTGCTAGGGTTCTAGACGCCCTGATGTCGCCGAGGAGGAGATGCGAGTTATTCTTTCAAGATGGTAACTCCATAATATGTCGACATATTTGAAAGAGAGGCTTGTAGGAACATGGATTATAGTCAAAAGTATCTGCAAATACACTTAGAAATTTTAGTCAAATATTATACTCGCCATCGTGGAGCTATCCAGTTACATGCCGAGTTCCTCCTAGCTCCTGCTAGACCCTCCCTTGTCGCACCGGTAGGGATCAAAATATATAGTGAGGTGGAGGAGAAGGTTATTACAAATAGAGACTTCACATTAAAATCCCAATGTATATACGTAGCACACGACAAGCACACCAAGGTCAATGGATTGACGGCTCACCTGTGTTAATTAAGAAAAGTATAAAACAAAGTGCTTGTGTTAGTGGTGTTGGCGGGTAATCTGACCGTGATCACAGAGTAACACTCCCTTTTTCCCAAATTAGGATGCATATTAGTTTCGTTTAAAGTAATTAGGATGCACCTTAATTGGTTAATCAAACGGAGCACCATGGGTACAAGAGAAAAGAGGACAGAGGTGACCGAAGCTGCCGCAAAACCCATATAGGGTTTTGTCCTCTCGCCAGTGATGCTGCCGGCATGCTCCGCCTCTAGTGCCCTTTGGGGATTGTATGTGCAGCGGATCGACCACGACCCCTCGCTGGTGGGGGTTAATTTGGTTCTTTGTTTATTTTCTTTTAATTGTCTTCTTTGGGATGGTGAGACGGTGGTGAAATTAATCTAAAGTCAGAATAAGGTCACCCCCACTCTATCCTCGCTTCGGTAGTGCGTCTAGCGTCGGCGGAGGGCGCGTGAAGTCATGTATCTAGAAGATCTTCTGGGATTCGGTCAGTTTTCGTATTCATTGTGTGGTTTCAGGTAAGTCTCTTCCGATCTACGAATATCATCATTGGCGATGGGTGTTGCTCTGGTGCGCTGGTTCCTTGGGGCCTTAACACGATAATTTTTCGTCTGTCTACTGCAACAAGCTCTAGTATGACAAACTTAACCCATATAGGGTGATGGAGGGACGAGGATGACGTCGTGCCTTTAGCTTGCGCTAGTGTTTCTTGTCATCGCTAGGTGGTTCAAAAACTTATTTGTAAAATCTACTACTTTTGAAACTCATTAATTATACTGATGTTGATGATTATTTGTAAAAAAAAATAAGAGGGAGGACCTCCCAGCCTACAACAACTATAGATCGAAGTAGCATTGTGCCCAAACTGGTTCATTAGTTCTTGCATATATTTACATATGGAACAATAGGCAAACAGAGCTTGGCTCTGGTGTTTGCATTTACCTGGATTTATTCCAGGATTTAACCGGCGCTATGCTTTCAGTGGTAGATGACGTGTCCGTCAACAGCGAGGCGCCAGTGGTGACTTCGTCAACCTCAAGATATGCCGGCTCAGTCCCTCGGAGATGCTCATAGGGGTAGGGTGTGCGTGCGTGCGTTCATAGGGGTGTTTGTACGTGCGTGTTTGTGAGCGTCTGCGTTGTACTGTGTTCTCAAAAAAAACATATGAAACAATAGAGATCAAGTGAAGAGCATGTAAATACCTGGCTAGCTAACTAATCAGATTCGAGACGATGGTACAAAAAAGGTCACCAGGATATATGGGAAAATAGTGCCCGACCGAAGGAACGTGCCTACATGCATGCGTAGATACACGCATGCGTTAATCATCTCATCCACCTTGCGCGGTCGGATAGGAAGGCGAAACCCAGGCGACGATCTCTCCGAGATTGAAGCAACAAGCCAATCAAAGCAAATCAGAACCAATTCCGTGACTGCCGCGGACACTTAGATTCCTGGCTTCCTGCTCCCAGCGGCAGCAAGTCCCTGTTCCGGTGATTCGATGGCTGCCGCTTCTTCTCACGCCCGTCACACGGATCGCGCTCCCATCCGTCGCCTCTCCGCATTTCCAGCTGTTCCTCCTCCCTCGCGCTGCCCGCGATGGCGCTCTATAAATCCCCATGTCGCTCTGCATGCCCTTCATCCTCCAATGTCGCCTCTTTCCTTCTCCACGTACATGACCTCACGGCCTCCACCACAATTTCCATCATCCTCAGCTCGAGAATCTCCTGTAGTACTGGTCATACACGTTTTCCGGCGAGACAGTCCGGCAGAGGCTGGAACACAGCAGTGCACGGCATGGTGTGAGGAAATGCCATGCCGGCGGATAAGACGCAGGCATGCTGCTTAGAACTCTGTGCTTTCTTGATCTAATTCTTCAGTATAACCGTGGTGGTGTCACACAAACTTGTTATGTCTATTCTAGGTATTGAGTACGTCTCGTGGACTCGTGGTGCAGCGATTGAAGACATGGTCCTAGCTGCCGGAGGTACAAAGGCATATATATGCCTGCCCTCGATGCCGTCGGCCACTTGTTAAGCAGGGTACCTAAGGCTATTCCTTCTTAATTATTCTCTGATCTTCCGTTGTTGGTCTCTTTCTGCATTGGTTCTCTTAATTTTTCACTGTTGACTTGGTAGGATCTCTTGAGGTTCAGCTAGGTACGTAGGAGGTAGGAGATGACAGAGAGATATTCTAAATGGACCTTCATGAGGCATGAGTATATAGCTAGGAACAAGTGGAAAATTGTATATGTTTTAGATTTTTTTTTGGCTTACTAGCAGTACAAATCGATCTTTGTAAAATTCTAAGAACATGTTCAGTTCCAAATATCAATTCATGTGTATAATGGTGCTAGCTCTGGCACAAATGTTGCAGCCAAACCATTTTATTGGGCACTTCTGGGTTATGATTTAGTCTTTATTTTGCACACGTACGATTACATCTAGTGTATCCTAAACATAGGCAGGCCATCTTTACCAATTTTAATGGAGGAGATGTAGTTCCCTAAGCTAGGCAAGATGAACAGCTAAACTTTGCAACTGTGTACCTTGTTGTCTTGGTGTTGCTGCTTTGGTGAGGACATCTCCAATGGGCCTGCCCATATCGAACGGCCAAAGTGGTCGCGCGCATCTGTTTGCGTCGACCCGCGAACAATAAAATAGTTGTACAAGGCCACGGTGACTGTTTGCGCCGGGGACATCTCCAGCGGGCCGACGCATATTTCTTTTGCTGACGATGTCAAGGTCGGTAATGGCGGTTAACGTCCCATCGAGGCCTGCCGCCGGTGATTACCGGTTCGCGCGCAAAGGCGGTGCTTCCCGTGCGCCGCCAATACATTGGCGCGTTTTGCCACCGCTTCGCTTGCAGGGGGAAACGGCTTTCGCGCGGCCGGTGTTTCCCGCCCCGCCGTGGCTATATATGGTGCAAGTCGGAGGATGAGGTTGGCACACCCTGACCAAACCGTAGAAATCATCCATGGCCGAGCACGACCGCACCTAGGCTCGCATTGTTCTCATGGCCCGTGGCGTCTTCCCCGATGATCTTGACCTCGCATCCCTCCATGCGACGGAGTCGTTCGACGAGGAGCAGACGGCCGCGTACGCGGCCGAGTAGCTAGAGGCGGAGGTGGTGGAGGCCTTTGTGGAGGAGGCGGCAATGGAAGCGGCGGTAGAGGCCAGGGCGGAGGAGGCAGCGGTGCAGGCGGTGACCATCACTACTAGGGAAATGCCCATTGCCGGCGCACCTAAAACCCCCATTGCCGGCTGTAACATCCCAAGAATTTCAAAATAAAACAAATGAATTTCACTAGTTCCAAATTTTGGAACCAACAAAAACTTTTATTAAATGAAGTATGATACATAGTGATCTTGTTTAATAGTTTGAAATAAACTTAAACCCTAAACCTCACCCCTCTTTTCATCATCCTAGTTAAAATGAAATAAAAAGAAATTAAATAAGAAAAAGGCATATGTGCCTATGACTATAATTATAAATCTTTACCCTAAACCTTTCCACTTTGCATAGAGGTTTGGAAAACCTTCATACACCTTACCAAAGGCTTATCAAATCAAATCCAAGTGTTTTCCAAAGAAATTAAAAAGAAACTAAAAATGCCATAGAGGCATATGAGAGTAAAATAGCAAATTTGTGAATTTAAGAAAATTGACCCTAGGACTTGTTGTGAATGGTTGGATCACCTCCATATATCATTTCAACATTCAACAAAACCAATTGGGTCAAACCAAGTCAAATTAAAAATAAAATACCACATATGCATAAAAGCATATGTGACACATAGGCATTTCACCAAACATTGACCTAGGTCTATAAACCTTGACCAAATGGTATGAAACCATCTCTAAACCTAATAGAACACTAAATGGACCCTAGCCCATGCCCAAGTGAAGCAAGATCAACCACTTACAAGTTTAGTAAAATTTGACACCTCATCTCTTATGTATTAAGGCCAAAATTGCAAATCTTTGAACAAGACCCTTTGATTTAGTTTCAATGCTCTTAAAATGTTTCTACACTCATAAGAACCACATTAGAGTCAACCAAAGTCAAATCCAATAGAGAGAATTCAAATGGTGAAGAATTTCCATTTTTACTCACATACACCATATGCCAAAATGCAAATCCTTCACCAAGGCCATAATTGCTTGCTTCCTTGCTTCTAAAATACTTCAATATGATAAACTAACACAATTGCATCATTGGATCAAGAATCAAATAAAGGGAAATCAAATAGGGAGAAGATTTCCAAATTTCACTCACATACATATTATGCCAAATTGCAAAACCTCAACCAAGGCCACCATTGCTTGATCTCTTGCTTGTAGAATGTTCATATATGATAAATAAACACATTTGCATCAAAGAAACCCAAAATTGAATCAAAGAAAATCTCAAACTCAACATACATGTGATAATGGTCATATGACCCATTTATAAAATCTTCCCCACTTTACCCCCCTGTATTTCTCAAATACTAAACTAAACTTTGTCAACCATGACCATGTCATCCAAGACCATGTCAAGGTCAACAACTTTCATGTTGACCATCTCTGCTGAAGTTGACTAGGTTGACCAGAAAGACAGGGACAAGTGGAGACTTTGAATCTATGTGAAGATGACTCACTTTTTGAAACTTTACAAATCTTCACCAAAATGGACACCACCACCACCATTCTTTCTCTCTAATTATATAAGTGAGCTCCACCAAAAAGAATTGCAAAAATCCAAATAAAATTTCATGCGGCCATTTAATCGAACACATGGCAGGCATCATATTAGTTTGGACATACATCCTTTTACCCACCAGATTTTTGCCTAAACCTCTTTTGAGTTGTGATCATCACATCCTAGTACCTTCCCTGCATCCCTCCCAGTACTTGCACCATCGATTAAAGGCATGGAGGAAGGCCTACAAGATGCTTGCCGTGCACCATGCCGGCCACCTCCACTCATTTTCTCCCTGGTCCTCCCCTACCCATCACACCTTGCCAACCAGCTTCCCTACACTCTACTGAGCAAGCTAGACAAGGTCTCTGGACAAAAGGAAACCTCCACAGCCCTAACTCGACGTGATCACCACGCCTGGTCGTGCCAGAGCGCGCATGAGCACGTCTCTGGACACGATAGAGCGCACGCTCGCCCGATCACCTCCGTCCTCCCCTAAGCCCCTATTTCTGCAACGAGCATCACCACACCACCAGCTACGCAGTAGACATGCTCGCTGGCACGCGGGAACTCCCTAGCCGTCGCCATGATCGCCGACCTGCCGCGCCGGTACTGCAAGTACACCACCGTCGCCAGGGCGCCACAGGCCATCATTGGACGCGCCATCAAGCGCGCTAGCACCGCCTAGACGTCGCCTACACGATGCTCGCCCTAGTTTGCCCCTTCGCCGTCCAGAAACGCCACGCCATGAGCGACCCCTCTCAGCACCCGCGGCATCACCTCTCCCGCTATAAATAGAGAAGCTCCGGGCACCATTTCTTCACAAACTCTCCTCCCCTCTCACCCCTGGTTCTCCTCGCATCACTAGCTAGTCCGATTAGCACCTCCACCGCCGGAATTTTGAGATCGGAGCCGCCGGAGCCGCCGCAGATCAATCCATTGATCCACGCCACCCCGAGCTCCACCACGGTACCAGGGGCCTATTCGCCCTCGACAACCTCGCCTCGACCCCCGCCCTCGACCGCCGGCGACCTCCAGCGCTCTCCGACCCCCTACCTCGCCGGCGCAGCACGCCCTTCTCCCCCGTCGACGACGACAACGCGCGACCGTCGATCGTCCGTCTGATCCAACGGCTCCTAGTCACAGGTACCGTTTCGGTCGATTTAAGTCG
>NC_061513.1:270312347-270353559 GCF_022539505.1 Lolium rigidum | reverse complement strand
TCGTGACAGCAAAAGAAATCTGTTTCGCGCAGTAATCCAAATCTAGTATCAACCTTTCTATCAAAGACTTTACTTGGCACAACAATGCAATAAAATAAGATAAGGAGAGGTTGCTACAGTAGTAACAACTTCCAAGACACAAATATGAAATAGAGGTACTGTAGCAAAATAAACACATGGGTTATCTCCCAAGAAGTTCTTTGTTTATAGCCATTAAGATGGGCTCAGCAGTTTTAATGATGCACTCGCAAGAAATAGTAGTTGAAGCAAAAGAGAGCATCAAGAAGCAAATTCAAAACACCTTTAAGTATAACATTATTCCTATGCATAGGAATCTTGTAAATAAACAAATTCATGAAGAGCAAAGTGACAAGCATAGGAAGATAAAACAAGTGTAGCTTCAAAAATTTCAGCACATACAGAGGTGTTTTAGTAACATGAAAATTTCTACAACCATATTTTCCTCTCTCATAATAACTTTCAGTAGCATCATGAGCAAACTCAACAATATAACTATCACATAAAGCATTCTTATCATGAGTCTCATGCATAAAATTATTACTCTCCACATAGGCATAATCAATTTTATTAGTTGTAGTGGGAGCAAATTCAACAAAGTAGCTATCATTATTATTCTCATTATCAAATATAGGAGGCATAGTATAATCATAATCAAATTTATCCTCCATAACAGGCGGTAACAAAAGACTACTATCATTATAATCATCATATATGGGAGGCAAAGTATCATCAAAGTAAATTTTCTCCTCAATGCTTGGGGGACTAAAAATATCATGCTCATCAAAACCAGCTTCCCCAAGCTTAGAATTTTCCATATCATTAGCAACAATGGTGTTCAAAGCGTTCATACTAATATGTTCCATAGGTTTTTTAATTTTCGCATCAAACCATCCATGTCTTAAATCAGGAAATAGAATAAGAAGCTCATTGTTGTCCATTATGCCAAACTAGTGTAAACAAGAAACAAAAAGATGCAATTGCGGGATCTAAAGGAAATAGCTTCGAGCACTCACACAATGGCGCCGAAAAGTACTTGTACCCGGGACCGGAGTATGAGTAGCCTTTTACCTTTCGTCCCCGGCAACGAGCGCCGAGAAAATAGCTTGATGTCTACGGGAGCTTCTATTCTTGTAGACGGTGTTGGGCCTCCAAGAGCGAGAGGTTTGTAGAACGGCAGACAAGTTTCCCTTAAGTGGATCACCCAAGGTTTATCGAACTCGGGGAGGAAGAGGTCAAAGATATCCCTCTCATGCAACCACTGCAACCACAAAGCAAGAAGTCTCTTGTGTCCCCAACACACCTAATAGGTGCACTAGTTCGGCGAAGAGATAGTGAAATACGAGGTGGTATAAATAAGTATGAGCGTAGCAACGGCACCCGAGAAAAGTGCTTTGCCTAGGGCCGAGTAAACAAGTAGTAATAGCTTGAGCAGTAAGTAGCGGTAAAACGATAAACAAGCAGCGATAGCGATATTTAGGAACAAGGCCTAGGGATTAGACTTTCACTAGTGGACACTCTCAACTTTGATCACATAACGAGAATAGATAAATGCATACTCTACACTCTCTTGTTGGATGATGAACACCACTAATTGCGTAGGATTACACGAACCCTCAATGCCGGAGTTAACAAGCTCCACAATATTCAATGTTCATATTTAAATAACCTTAGAGTGCATGACAGATCAACACAACTAAACCAAGTACTAACATAGCATGCACACTGTCACCTTCACACTATGTAGGAGGAATAGATCACATCAATACCATCATAGCAATAGTTAACTTCATAATCTACAAGAGATCATAATCATAGCCTACGCCAAGTACTAACACGGATGCACACTGCTGTCACCATTACACCGTGCGGGAGGAATAAACTACTTTAATAACATCACTAGAGTAGCACATGGATAAATTGTGATACAAAACACATTGCAATCATAAAGAGATATAAATAAGCACTTCACTATGCCATTCATAACGGTGAATAAGTATTACGTGAAATATAGCCTAAGAGACCCACACGGTGCACACCCTGTCACCTTTACACACGTGGGACAAGGAGTCTCAGGAGATCACATAAGTAAAACCCACTTGACTAGCATAATGACATCTAGATTACAAGCATCATCATATGAATCTCAATCATGTAAGGCAGCTCATGAGATTATTGTATTGAAGCACATAGGAGATAGATTGACCACATAGCTACTCGGTACAGCCCAGAGCCTCGATGGAGAACTACTCCCTCCTCATGGGAGACGGCGGCGTTGATGAAGATGGCGGTGGTGTCGATGGAGGAGCCTTCAGGGGCACTTCCCCATCCCGGCGGCGTGCGGAACAGAGACTCCTGTCCCCCAGATCTTGGCTTCGCGATGGCGGCGGCTCTGGAAGGTTTCTCGTACCGTGGCTTTTTCGTATCGAGGTTTTAGGTCGAGGGGGCTTAAATAGGCGAAGAGGCGGCGTCAGAAGGTCAACGAGGCGGTGACACAACAGGGGGGCGCGGCCCAGGCCCTGGCTGCGCTACCCTATCATATGGGCCCACCAGGGCTCCCCTCTGGTGGCTCTCGGGTGTTCTGGAAGCTTCATGGAAAAATAGGACGATGTTGGGCGTTGATTTCGTCCGATTCCGAGAATATTTCCTTACTAGGATTTCTGAAACCAAAAATAGCAGAAAACAGCAACTGGCCCTTCGGCATCTCGTCAATAGGTTAGTTCCGGAAAATGCATAATAATGACATATAATGTGTATAAAACATGTAGATATCATCAATAATGTGGCATGGAACATAAGAAATTATCGATACGTCGGAGACGTATCAGCCGACTCGGTCGGTTCCCACCGAACGGGTTTGGTCTGGCCCATATGGGCTGACCAGGCCAAGTTGGTTGCCCAAATGGGCCAGGGGCAGTTTAGTCATTTTGCATTTTTAAGTAAACTTTGAATTTTACAAAGTTAAAAATAATTATAAATACCTCTAAAAATTCAAGAAAAATTGGATTAGTTTATTAAAAATAATTCTCATCCAGAATAAAATAAGAAATGGAATTGACAACACAAATTCAAATTTTGGAATTTTGAATTTAATTATAAATTTGGAATTTTAAATTTTAATTTTCCTTTGATATAAAAATCAAGGAAAATTCCAAACGAACTCAAATATTTGTGTATCATATATTTTCAAAATAAATTCTATTATTCCAAGTCTTTTCTTTTAAAGGAATAATATTTTCCAAAAAGGAAATATTCTCATATTCCAAAATTTTGTTTTATTCCAAAAAAAAAAACTCTATTATTTCAAATTCTTTATTTGAAATAAATATTTTCCAAAGGAAAATTCTATTACTCTTAAATCCTTTTCTTTTTAGAAAAGAAAGCCATGTTATAGGATTTAAAGGATTCATAAATTACTGCCAAAGGCATAAATATTTGACTTAAACCTAAACCTTAATAACTATTCCGGGGTAAGGGATTCAACATGAAGTAATACACCCATGCATGCATCATTCGGATTTTATAACATTGTCCTTACCGGACAATGATGCTTCTTTACAGAACACATGGTCCAGGTTCCATCCAACACATCGAACTGCATTATCTCGCAGTCACCAGGCAAGTTCACCCTTGCTCATGTCATCTTGATTATTTACTATCAATTTACTCGCAAAAGTACTATACTTACCATTCCTGCATTGAAAATAAAATGTTACTTTACCAATTATGAATATGACTATGTGGTGGTCAATGGAACCATGGTATGTGTTGATATGGTGGAGGTTCCATTGCAAGGGTTCTACTCATATAGGACTAATCACCAATGCCGTCTAGTGATTCTAGCGCCGTACAATTCGCGTTAACCATGAGATCTATAATGGCTCTGGGGAAGTCAGCTGTATCTTTTCCCTTCTGCATATCAACGGACTTGATATGGCATGGCTGTGTGTTGTGATAACACTGCAGTAGGTTGGGAAATCCTTTTAAATCCCCATCCAAGTGGATGAGAGCGCTCTACCGTCTATGGTGGATTGTCCGTAGCACATCGAGTGTAAAGCCGTATGAACAGGAGATGTCTACCAGGGATGTGCGGATGGACAAAAGGGTGGGTATGCAGGGTCGCGGAGAAGGCAGTGATTGGCTTGGACCTTACACCTGACCCAACACCAAGGAAGTGTGGACGAGAAACGCGTCTCGGTTGGTATCAAGGATAAGTTCTCTTATGGAAAAAGTAACGCACCTCTGCAGAGTGTATTAAATTGTGGCTGTCGCTACATGATACTTCACCTTTATGGGCCTAGGGGAATACATCTTGTATTCGTTTGCTAATTCTGGGGTTGCCGGAGTGACAGAAACCTGAACCCCCATTGGTATATCGATGTAGGAGGGATAGCAGGATCTCAGAGTTTAAGGCTGTGGTTAGATTTATCTTAATTACTTTCTTGTATTTGCGAATGCTTGCAAGGGGTATAATCACAAGTATGTATTAGTCCTAGGAAGGGCGGTGCATTAGCATAGGTTCACCCACACAACACTTATCAAAACAATGAAGATTAATCAGCTATATGAAGCGAAAGCACTAGACTAAATTCCCGTGTGTCCTCAAGAACGTTTGGTCATTATAAGTAAACAAACCGGCTTGTCCTTTGTGCTAAAAGGGATTGGGACACTCGCTGCAATTATTACTCTCGCATTTTACTTACTTGTACTTTATTCATCTGCTATATCAAAACCCCCGAATACTTGTCCGTGAGCATTTACAGTGAATCCTTCATCGAAACTGCTTGTCAACACCTTCTGCTCCTCGTTGGGTTCGACACTCTTATTTACTACGATACACCCCCTATACTTGTGGGTCATCAACACCCCATGCTATAATTGTATTAACCGGAAATATTAATACATGTGTGTTGTGTAAACAACCAGAGTCCCTAGTAAGCCTCTCATTTAACTAGCTTGTTGATTAATAGATGATCATGGTTTCCTGATCATGAACATTGGATGTTATCAATAACAAGATCATATCATAAGGTGAATGTTGTGATGGACACACACCCATAGTAAGCATAGCATAAAGATCCAGTCATTAAGTTCAACTTGCTATAAGCTTTCAGATACATAGTAACCTAGTCCTTCGACCATGAGATCATGTAAATCACTTATACCGGAAGGATACTTTGATTACATCAAACGCCACTGCGTAAATGAGTTGTTATAAAGGTGGGATTAAGTATTCGGAAAGTATGAGTTGAGGCATATGGATCAAGAGTGGGATTTGTCCATCCCGATGACGGATAGATATACTCTGGGCCCTCTCGGTGGAATGTCGTCTGATTAGCTTGCAAGCATGTGAATAGTTCACAAGAGATGATATGCCACGGTACGAGTAAAGAGTACTTGTCGGAGACGAGGTAGAACGAGGTATAGAGATACCGATGATCAAACCTCAGACAAGTAAAATATCGCGAGACAAAGGGAATCGGTATCGTATGTAAATGGTTCAATCGATCACTAAGTTATCGTTGAATATGTGGGAGCCATTATGGATCTCCATATCCCGCTATTGGTTATTGGTCGGAGAAGAGTCTCAACCATGTCTGCATAGTTCACGAACCGTAGGGTGACACACTTAAGGTTTGATGTCGTTTTAAGTAGATATGGAATATGGAATGGAGTTCGAAGTTTGTTCGGAGTCTCGGATGGGATCCAGGACATCACGAGGAGGTCCGGAATGGTCCGGAGAATAAGATTCATATATAGGAAGTCACTTTCCAAGTTTGGAAATGATCCGGTGCATTTATGGAAGGCGCTAGAATGTTCTAGAATCTTCCGGATGAAATCACCATGGAAGGTGGAGTCCCGGTTGGACTCCACCAAACCCAACCAGCCAACAAAGTGGGAGGGTGGAGTCCATGGAGGATTCCACCTCCTTGGCCGGCCAAAGAAAGGGGGAAGGGGAGAGTCCTTGTCCCTCTAGGTTTCGTCCATAAGGCAGTTTTTGAATTGGGGTCTTATTCGAAGACTGTGGGCAAACCCTTGGGGTTCCACCTATATAATGAGGAGGGGAGGGAGGGGGCAGCCTTGTACTTGGCCGCACCACCATAGGGCCCCCCTGGCCGGCGCCCCTACCCCCTCTCTCCCAAACCCTAGCACACCTCTCTCCTCATATACCTCCCGTAGCGCTTAGGCGAAGCCCTGCCGGAGTTCTCCACCACCACCGCCACCACGCCGTCGTGCTGTCGGGATTCCAAGGAGGATCTACTACATACGCTGCCCGCTGGAACGGGGAGAAGGACGTCGTCATCAACACCGTACGTGTGACCGAGTACGGAGGTGCTGCCCGACTGTGGCACCGTCAAGATCTTCTACGCGCTTTTGAAAGCGGCAAGTGATCGACTATAGCAACAACGAGATCTAATCTCGTAGGCTTTGGAAATCTTCGAGGGTTAGTCTCATGATCTTCTCGTTGCTACCATCTTCTAGATTGGATCTTGGCTTGTTATTCGATCTTGCGGTAGGATTTTTTTTTTGTTTTCTATGCTACGAATCCCATCACTAAGGATGGTTAGGTTACAACATTTCGTGATGGTATCGCAATGCCGAACTTTGTGACTTGATCACATTGCAATACTTATGTGTGTGTGTCCATCATGTTCTCTAACATGATTCCATTATTAATGACAACTTGGTCCATGATCACGAAACCTTTATCATCTTTTTAATCGATGGACTATATCAATAGGGACGGGGTTTTGTCTACATACCACACGTGCATTAATGTTTCCGTTTAATACAATTATAGCATGTCATAAAACTTATTATGAACAAACACAGATATAATAAATGAAAACATCTTTATTTATTTGCCACTAGGGAACACATATCCAACAACTCCTAGCCCCCGCGGTCTATTAATGTCCTCCATGCATCGGTCGGCCGCGAAAGAAATGGCGACGCCACTCTTAAATTGCATCTGCCTTTTTTCCCTTCCGCCGCGATGGAGCAAAGCGTCCTGGACATATTTTCCTCGCTCTAAAAGTGTTTTACACCACTTTTCCAATCGTGGGTGTAAATATTTATCAGCAAATATGGAATATTTCCTACATCACCATCACCACTAATATAATAGGATCCGGAGGGTCAAATCCGCAATGTTTATGATGCAGACTTATGTATCCGACGGTCCCACATCCTAATGATGTTGTGTGAACTGGCCATCAAACCAAACTACTTATCGCAGTAACCTAGAAAAACTTAACCATAACATCCGCATCCTCTCGCATAGCCACCCTCGTCCTATCCCTGCCACCATGCTGCTAGCCATCCTCGCTCTATCGATGGGTGATTTTTGCGTCGTACCATGTCTCGTCCTTGTATTCCCGTAGTTGCGCCTAGGAGTACCGTGCATCACACTCCTTTGTATCCCTACCATAATGCCATCGTCCTCTGTTGGGGCGGAAGCGGGCGGGGGAATTTTCACAAAATATGTTGGTTAGACTTATTTTCTTGGTGTACCATGCCTCAGTTTCCCTTTAGCTTCGCCACTACTCCTCTACGTCGTCTCCTCTAGGATGGGAAAAAAGCTCTCCACAGGAAATTCATCACCATAGCAAAGGCAAGAAAGAGGAATTCATCGCTTTTTTCCTCTCCCGTGGAGCTAAGGGGTCAATTGGGGATCTAGTATACCCATGTCCATCGCTTTAACACATAATGTGATGGTAGTAACTTGATATTCATTAAATCAAAAACTTTAAATGTGAACGTCCTTCATATAACATTCAACCCATTTTTGTTTTAGCTTATATATGCTATTTAACCAAGTTTTCTTGCTCACCTTTTTCTCATGAGGTGAACTTTCCGTTCAAATTCTTCCATGTCTTCAAACTTAAATATGCACGCGGTAAAATCTGATAGATCTTGTTTCTTCATTCTCCTCTCTTTTGTTCTCTTCATTTTTTCTTTGTTGTTATGTTTTTCTTCTTCCTTTTCTTCTCTTCATCCTTCTCTTAATGTAGATGCTTGACAACATTTTGTATTATGTGAAAGGTGCATAATCTATGCCATGCTTCTGCAAACACTTCTCCTTTTCCATTTTGCCGACTTGATCTGTATATAATGTTTTAGGCATCTTCCCATTTTGAGCATTTAGGAAGACCTCAAAACAACCACTTGAATGATGCAAATGTTTCATCACACATGAGTGAGTTTCACTAAAGTGATTGAATCCGACAAAAATACCAAAGGGCTTAATTCTATTTGTTTGTTCCAAAGTAGTGTTAAAACTAACAACATCACCAACGTCCGATAACAGGTTGGAGATTTTAGCGGCCGTGCTGAGTCCCCCAAACCAGGCGTTGCAACATCTGAGATGCCGAGATCCACCAAATCGTGTAGAACACATCGGCGGAAGGAGGATAACTCCACCGCCGTTCTTGTGCCCGTTGCCGCCGCCCCGACGCCCAAGCTAACTCGATCCGAGGCGTCGTAAAAAAAACATAAAAACATATACACCTAAATCACATTTGAGTTTTGATATATAGTTCTACATAGGTGGATAAAAAGAAACAAAAAAAAAGCTAGACAGAAACATATACACCTAAATCACTTTTGAGTTTTGGTATATAGTTCTACATAGGTGAGTTTCAATCGAATCCAGTAGCCAATTTAATTTGTTACTATAGATTATCACTTGCCTGCCTCCATGCTTCCTGGAAGAAGTATTGGATGTACTCCAGCTGGACCTCCACGTAGCCCCTAGTGAGGAGATCGACCCTGATCTTGGCCAGCAGAACGCGGAGGTCGTGCCCATTCTCCTCCCGACACTCCTCGTCCAGCTGCCGCCGTCTAGCCTCGAGCCACCCCGGGGGGAACACTCCGCCAGGGGCGACGCCGGGGAGCTGGTCAACATCGGGCATCATCCCACACAGGAAGAGGCTGATGTGCACGTCCAACAGGCGCACCTTGCCTGGCGCTGCCGGAGATGCCGTCTCTGGGCAGGCCTCAACGATGATCCTGTCCACCGCTGCCTCGAGCTCAGGGGGGCTCAGCGCCGCCGCCTCTGGCAAGCGTTTCAGAAACGCCTTGGTCCTCTCCCGCAGCCCTGCCGCCTCGACGTGGTGTGGGTCGGACAAGGTGACGTCGTCAGCGCGCTTGGAATTGGAGGTTGTCTCAAACAGCATCCCCATGATGATGATTCGATTAGCTTGGGGACTTGCGGTAGCGGCGGCCGGTCGTATATAAGGAGGATGGTTCAGCTGGAATCCCAAGAGGAGTCCTTGGCGCGGGTTTGTACTGGACTCTCACGCGTACACTAGTATATTAAGCAAGTTAGAGGCTTAGAGTTAGAGTTACGGCAAGATCATAATCGCGATGGAGGCGCCGCCGAGTCTCTGCGGCCGACGTCGACCATGGCAGGATCTCCCGTCGGAGATTCTGGGCCTCGTGCTCCGGCGCATACCATCCCACGCCAGCCGCGTCCGACTCCGTGCCGTATGCCGCATGTGGCGCGCCGCGGCGCGCATGCAGTCTACGCTGCCACCGCTTCTCCCGTGGCTCGCGCTCCCAGATGGTGCCTTCCTCAGCCTCCCCGACGGCGAGCGCCACCACCGGGTCGTCGTCCAGGATGACCACGTCGATCGCCCATCGTCTCTCCACCGGCAGCATGCTCTTCCTCGTGAACAACAACGAGGGATGCTCGCTGCTGAACCCTCTCTCCCGGGAGAAGACAGTCCCTCGGATCGTCAACCTCCAGTGCCTCTCCAATCGACCGGGCATCTTGCTCGAGGTCGACAACATCCGCAAGGTGGTGGTGGTATCCGATCATGTAACGGCCATCCGGACAGGAGACAAAATGTACATGAGAAACCTAACCGTCTTGGTTCGCCCGCCGGAGTCGGCGAACCTCGTATGGCGGTGGATGCGCGCCCGGGACGACTACTCCGGCTGTATCCTCGACATCGCTGTCTTCCAGGAGAAGCTCTATGCTCTCACCACAACACGCCTGGGTGCACACCCTCTATGCCTTTATGTTGTGGACATCATCGGCGACAAGCCTATCAGCATGCATTGCGTATTCAGCACGACGAATAATGACATGGATCCATGGAGCGCTTACGACCTTCTTCCCCACTACATGGTTGCGTCGGGTGATCGGTTGTTGATGATAAAACAAAAGTGGAAGGTCCACACCGAGCTTCCGAACCGGGGTGCTCTGTTTGAGGTCTTGGAGGCAGCGGACATGAGCAGCGACGGAGGATGGTGGAGAAAGATCGGTACATTATATTGGCGGGCCATGCTCTCTTTCTCTCTGAAGGGTGCTCAGAGTCGCTTCCTGCCGCCGGAATCTCACGGTATGATTGCTGCACCCCCATGGGGCTCTCACAGGCGTTTGGATTTTGGGCCGTCCGATCGAGCTGACGTGGCGCGATCTCTGCCAGCCATTCCATCCAGGGCGCGAGGCCCTCGCGCGAACCCGCATTTTATCCATGGGTCGGTAAAAAGCCCGCCCAGCCCGGCGCAAATAGGGGAGAGAGCACGCAACCCTGGCCAATCCCTTCGCTCGTTCTTCTCCCCTCCGCCTCCGCCTCGCGCCCCCCAGCCATGCCGCCCCCGCCGCCGCCTCCCCTCACAGATCCCCTAGCCGCGCCGCCGCCTCGCAGACCCCCAGCCCCGCCGCCAGGAGTTCAGCGCGGGGAACCGCACGAGCGCCGGCCGCCGCATCGAGACGACCGCCGATTCGCCGCCTCCTCTCCAGCTCCGGCAGGAGGTGCACGGACCACGGCCGCCGCAACGCCGAGCTCTGCCACCTCGCGCCTCCACCTCGCGCCGCACCCCATCTCTCACACGATCCGCTCCCTCTCCACTCCAGATCGTGGTAGAGCCGCCGCTGCAGATGGAACCAGAGACGGGCCGGCGCTAGGCCGATCCGCGGTGGAGGAGGAGGAGCAGCAGAGATGGAGGGGTCCTGAAGAAGAGACACTTGATGGAAGAGGAAGAGATGCCCCGACGGTGCCCTGCATCTCCCATCGTCCTCCATCCCCGCCTTCTTCGCCCCTGCGCAGCGGCTCCAACCATCTTTTTCTGGGGCTGCAGGAGGGCTTCGACGGCGCCGGTTCGAGCTCTCTCTCCGCGGCCGAACGGCGAGGTGGGTCTTCCTGTGGTGATACTTTTGTTTCCTGTAGTGTAAAATATTTTTGATTATGGTTGTTCTTTTCTCAGAAAGTTGATGAGCAACCAGTCACCTGTCTAGAGATCCGTTGCTTCATCGTTGTTTTGTCCAGAAAAGATTGCGGATCAGGGCATCACAAAGTATTCCACAGAAGTTCTACCTGTAAGCAATGTTCTGAAATTATTTCAAAATATTCGTGCATGAGCCAATTGTGTTGCCGTTTCCGTGCAGAATACATCACTCATTTAATTGTCAGTCTAATGCCTTTATAGACTCGGTTCCAGGTTGAGCTGATGTGATACTGTTTCCTTATGTGTGTTGGCCCAGCCCCAAAACGCCGTGTACTTCCGACGTAGACGAAGCAGCGATTCCGGCGAGACGACGTACGTACGAGCCGATCCTTGACCTGCACACGTAAAGAACAAACGAGCTAGCCAATCGATTAGAGCGATCGCTAGGCAACAGAGCTTCACGTACGCAAAACGATTATCGCCAAAGGCTCGTCTCGAGCCTTGTTGATTTTATTCCTTCACGATGTGGTGATTTTACAAGTGCTGGTTACACGTATACTTATACACGGCTAACCTGACTCCTACTCGGTGGTGTACTCAGCGTCCAACACGGTACAAACCCAACACGACGCCGACCCGGTTCTAAATCCGGTTTAGACTCTCCTAGACGTATACGGAAACTACGGCACATGACGCCGTGCCGGCGTCGGACGTGATTATTGCTAACAATCACCCCCCTAAGCACGATGTGCCCGTCTTCATAGCTTGGATGCCGATCCTTCGTCGCATCTCCAAGAACTTCAGTCGACCCAAAGACTTGGTCAGAATATCTGCAAGCTGATCATGGGTGCGAACATAGTTGACTTCAATCTTGCTCTCCTCTACACACTCCCGTATGTAGTGATACCTCGTATCAATGTGCTTACTCCTGTCATGGTGCACCGGATTCTTGCACAATGGGATTGTAGACTTGTTGTCAACATTGAGCACCACCCTTTCCGCTTCCTCGTTCATGAGGTCACCGAGTAGCCTCCCTAGCCACACACCTTGACACGCCGCGGTTGCAGCTGCTATATACTCAGCTTCACAGGAAGATAATGCAACTACCTTTTGCTTTTGTGATAGCCAACTTACGATGCTATTTCCAAGGAAATATGCCACGCCCGAGGTACTCTTACGGTCGTCAACATCGCCTGCCATGTCGCTGTCACTATAGCCAAGTATCTTCACCTTCCCCTTCTCCTTCAAATAGACAATACCGTAGTCAGTTGTCCCTTTGATGTACCTGAGTATATGCTTCACCGCTGCCCAATGTTCCGTTGTGGGTGCTTCCATGTAGCGACTCACAATGCCAACGGAATAGGCCAAGTCCGGTCTTGTGTTTACGAGATACCTCAAACTTCCGACCACACTCCTATACTCCGTTGCATCAACCGCGGGTGCTTCGCTCTTCTTGCTTAGTTTAAGCCGAGGTTCCATTGGAACTTGAGTTGGATTGCAATCTTCCATGCCACAATTCTCGAGTATTCTCTTCGCATATGCCTCCTGGCATAGTGTAATCTCACCCAGCTTTTGTTGCACCTCGATCCCGAGATAGTAGGTCAACAAGCCTAGATCACTCATCTTGAATAACTCCTTCATCTGTAGCTTGAACTTAGCAATCTCCTCCTCATCCGCTCCGGTTATCAATAGGTCGTCGACATAGATGCCAACTAGTAGACGATCCCTTCCTTGACCTCGCTTATACATAGCATGCTCCAGTGGGCTCTTCTCGAATCCGAGAGAGATCAATGTACGATCAAGCTTGATGTTCCACGCCCGAGGGGCCTGCCGTAGCCCGTACAACGCCTTGTGTAGCTTCAATACCTTGTGTTCCTCTCCTCGCTTGACGTATCCCGGTGGTTGCCTCACATAGACTTCTTCTTCCAACTCCCCATTCAAAAACGCGGATTTCACATCCATGTGATGCAATTTCCAAGATTCTTGAGCTGCGAGAGCGATAATTAATCTCACCGATTCCATCCTTGCAACGGGAGCGAACACTTCTTCGAAATCCACACCTTGCTCTTGCACGTAGCCCTTGGCCACTAGCCTTGCTTTGTGTTTCACCAAATTCCCTTCGGCATCCTTCTTGATCTTGTACACCCACTTGAGCCCTATGGCTTTTTGGCCGTTGGGTAGATCGACAAGCTTCCATGTATTGTTGTCACGGATCGACACCAACTCCTCATCCATAGCACGACGCCAACACTCCTCCGTGTTTGCGTCCTCGAACTTCGTCGGCTCCTCGGTGAGTAAACACCGACCTTGTCCTCTCCCTCGCGCACGCGTTGTGCGAAGGGTCTCCGGCGGATACAACTCCAATACGCTTCGGAATTTTTCCGGAGTAGGCGGACGTCTCCTTTCCATTGCAGTAGAAGGAGACCCCGGAGCTGACGTAGTACTTGTTTCAGCGTCTGCTGAATTTCCTGCAGCTGTCGGTGTACTGCATGTTGACGACGTGAAATCGTCGCCCGCGTCCACTTCTGGACTGCCGCTAGTCCCTCCTGGACTAGTGTGTGCAGCGGATGGGCCATCAGAGTCACCAACGCCTGCCCCTGGACTGATTGGTGTGCCTCCCGATGCAGCCCATGTGCTGCTGCTCTTTTCAGAACTCACGTACGGGGAAGCTTCTCCAGGTGAGGCGCTCAAGCTGCTGCTGCTGCTGCCCGCTCTGGGTCTCCCGCGCGGAGAGACGCCTCCAGGCGAGTCGGTCGGCTCGCTGCCCCTATCGCTAGCTGACGAGCCTCCAGGTGCAACGCTGCTGCTGCTCGCGCCTGGTGCAGCGGCGCTGCTGCTTGCGCCCGGACCCGAATCTTCTCCGGCGCGTGAATCGTCACGAGACGCTGTTTCCTGATCATCTGCATGTGAATCACTGTAAACCACAGTAAAAATTTCGTCGGAAATCGACTGTACCGGTTCCGCGGAGCCCCAATTCCATGATTTCTCCTCCTCGAAGACGACGTCGCGTGTCACCACCAACTTCGTATTCACCGGATTGTACGCGCGATAAGCCTTCGAACCGGCTTCATAGCCGATCATGACCATTGGAGTACTTCGATCCGCCAACTTGCTAGTATGTCCGGATACCGTCTTCACATGCGCCACGCACCCGAAAGTGCGAAGATGATCAACCGAGGGCTTGCGTCCGTACCATGCTTCGTACGGAGTCATACCAACCACGCTCTTAGTTGGTGCCCTGTTCAGTAGATAGACGGCCGTCGTGACCGCCTCGCCCCAAAACCTGCCCGGCACGCCTTTGCTTTTCATCATGCTACGTGCCATGGCCACCACGGTTTGGTTCCTTCTCTCCACAACACCGTTTTGCTGCGGTGAATATGGCGCGGTAAGGTACCGCTGGATCCCATGAGCTTCACAAAACGCCTTGAATTCATTGGATTTGAACTCCCCACCCCGATCGGTACGGAGGGCCTTCAACTTTGCCTCGGACTCCACCTCGGCTGCCATCTTCACAATCCTGAACGCTTGCAAAGCTTGATCCTTACTCTTCAGCAACACAACCCACATGTATCTACTGAAGTCGTCGACGATGAGCAAAAAGTACTTGTTCCCGGCGGGGGTCGCCGGCGTGATTGGTCCGCATAAGTCTCCATGCACCAACTCAAGAACCTTGCTTGCTCGATATTGTCCCTCCCTTGGAAACGGGGCTCGCCTTTGCTTCCCAATGAGACAACCGTCGCACACCTGCTCAACATGATCAACACACGGTAAGCCACGTACCATCTCCTTCTGTCCAAGTTGCCGTAGAGCCTGGAAATTAAGATGCCCGTAGCGCGCGTGCCACCTCCACGCCGAGTCTTCCATGCTTGACATCAAGCATACCGGATCCACCCGATCCAGGTTGAGGATGTAGAGTCGATTCCTCGCCCTCTCCACCTTCATGATGAGTTGCCTTTGACGATCATACCCCCATAAGAACTCGTCCTCGATCACGATCTTGCATCCACGCTCCGCGAGCTGACCAAGACTGATGATGTTGCTCTTCAACTTGGGGATATAGTACACATCCGTGAGTACCTTGTGACCGCCGTTCTTCAACTCAAACAGGACAGTGCCTCGCCCTGCTATCCCAACGGTCGATCCATCGCCGAATCGAACCGTTCCTCCCACCGAGAGGTCTAACTCAGAAAACTGAGCCTTGTCGCCGGTCATGTGGTTGCTTGCGCCTGTGTCGAGGTACCAGACATGCCTCGCTGTCCTCATCCTCGCCTTGTCATGAAGGAAAACCTTGTCTTCCTCGAGCGTGACGATCTCCCTAGCCGGCACATGCGGAGTTGATCCAACGTTGTCCATCAGCTCGCATACCTCGAGCATCAACATCATTGGTCCATCATCTCCTTCCTTCGCCAAGAGAGCCTTCTTCTCCGGAGGGTTGCGACACTCCGATTTGAAGTGACCGAGCTGGTTGCACTTATGGCAGCGAAGATTCTTTTTATCGAACTTCTTCTTAGGCTTCTTCGGCTTCTCATCCGACTTCTTCACCGGGCGGGAGGCTTCTTGATAACCACCGCTGCTTGATGCTCCATCGCTCCTCTTCTCTCTTGCCGCCATTGCCTGCCACTGGGCGCGCGTAAGCATCACGTGCTCCTCCACTTTTGCTTCGCCGCCGTAGGTGATCTTCATCCTCTCATCATGCGCCTTGAACCGTCCGACCAAATCGTCCATCGTGAGAGTCTTGAGATCGACGCACTGCTCGATCGCCGAAACAACGGGCAAGTAACGCGGCGGCGCCGCGCGTAGGAAACGCCTTACGATCGAGATCTCCTCGAGCTTCTCGCCCAGCGCGCGAATCCCATTGACCAATGTAGCGACCCTCGAAGCGAAGGCGTCCAGCTTCTCATCTCCTCCCATCTCCAGGTTCTCGTACTGCTTCAGCAAGGTTTGTAGGGCCGCCTCGCGGACACGTGCATGACCAAGGTTCAGCGTCTTGATCGTCTCCCACGCCTCCTTTGCAGATGTCTTCGAGATTAGACGCTGCCTCACGTCCATCGGCATCACCGAGCAGATGGCCGTGAGTGCCCGTCGGTCCTTGCGGTACATCGACGCGCCCTTCTTGAACTCGTCGCCGCCGGGATCAACAGCCTCCCAGATTTCGTTGGACTCGAGCGCCCACATCATCGTGGTCGCCCACACCGTGTAGTTGTCGCGGATGTACTCGCGGATACTGCGTCGACACCGGCGCCGCGGCGCCGGAAGACTCGCCCACTTCCTTCGTCATGACCTCCCGTTACTAGGAGATCCTCCTCGAGGCTCTGATACCAATTGTTGGCCCAGCCCCAAAACGCCGTGTACTTCCGACGTAGACGAAGCAGCGATTCCGGCGAGACGACGTACGTACGAGCCGATCCTTGACCTGCACACGTAAAGAACAAACGAGCTAGCCAATCGATTAGAGCGATCGCTAGGCAACAGAGCTTCACGTACGCAAAACGATTATCGCCAAAGGCTCGTCTCGAGCCTTGTTGATTTTATTCCTTCACGATGTGGTGATTTTACAAGTGCTGGTTACACGTATACTTATACACGGCTAACCTGACTCCTACTCGGTGGTGTACTCAGCGTCCAACACGGTACAAACCCAACACGACGCCGACCCGGTTCTAAATCCGGTTTAGACTCTCCTAGACGTATACGGAAACTACGGCACATGACGCCGTGCCGGCGTCGGACGTGATTATTGCTAACAATGTGCAGTTCAACTATGAACATAGCGTATATGGATTTCGAGAATATTTCAAGAAGTATGGATTCAAGTCTCTGAAACAATGTTCTGGTATATCATGGAGAAGCTCTGCAGAGCTAACCGGACTAACTTGCGTGAGTTCGGCTTGTTGAACGCCCCTTCAGTGTTATGGTTCTACCATGGTCAAGCATATCCACGAACAAATATGAAATACTCTGTTATTATATATTACCATTCCCTGACAAATGGTTGAAAACATGGCGAAGCTCTTTGCTAGGTTTCCACTATGCTCAAGAGTGAGTAGAAGAATTTATGGATGTTTCACATGCTGTGTTTCGTGGCACATTACAGAACCATTTGGATCTGGATTCAAATGGCCTTGATCAGTACTGTGATTTAATTCGGTGGTACTGTCTTTGCTGGCTAGGGTCTGGTAATGCAGATCATCTCCAGCTGAAGCCTGGTCGACTACGCTAGGTTGTATGCATCCTTTTCTGAATAATTACCGCATTTGCTGTGCATCCATGTAAAACCAACTGGTTCTCAATTTGACTTTTGAATAATTAGTATTGATCTGCATCCATGGATTTAATTTTGACCTTTTTGTACAATAATAGATTTTTGATCAGTTGCGAAATCTGTGGTGAATATATGCCTGAATGTAACTATCCATTTGTGTTGCAAACTGCTTGAAGGTTTGCCATTTACCTACTGGTTATGCCTAAGATGATTAAGTATGAGCATACAAACTTTGTTAACGCACCTCATTTCTAATAATTCACTCTCTTTGGGCCGAGACCAAAGAAAATTCGATTGAATCTCTTTTTTATGGGTTAATCTTTGAAGCCACCATATTTCTGCTTTTTACTATTCTTATGTCCTCGTATATGGTCTATTTCTTGCCAAATTTATTAGTTTAAGATGAAGATTTACATAAATATCAAGAATTTGGCGATGCATATTCAGGCTTTAAACTGTTATCAAGCCAAAACTTGTGCATATACATTTACCCCTTCAATTCAGCGTGTCCTATTAAAATAAGCTCTAGGCGAGGCATCCCCTTTTATCTCGCTTCTTGATTTTCTCTATTTCCCTTCTTTTGCAAGGAATTTGTTTTGCAGTATGTTCACCGCACATAACTTTTGCTTCTGGTATTGTTAGCTCCAACACCTTCGAACAACTGCTGGTCTGGGAGTGAGAACCGGAAGCATTATGCAGACTGCACGGAGATCTCACCCTCATGTCATTGCCCATGTAAAAAAGCCAGCATGTTCCTCAGGGATGGCATGTCCCCTATCGAGGTAATGATCTCCATCTTTCTTTCCATACATATTGCAATTTATGTTGCTATATACATGTGTACCATTCATAGAGAACACAATGTTCCAAATAGTCAATGGAAAGGGGCATAAAGGATAGCATGTATGGAATGTACTTGCCAGTTTATGTGTGTACCTTAGTGTTGCTTCAAGTGTTGGTTCTCTTATTAGCTTTGATGGAATATTTTGCTCTTATATTCGAGTTTAGAAGGTATCTGTATAAGTATCATCAAGTGATTTGTCTCCAATGGATGTCACTTACTAATGCTCTTTTATTAATAGTTCAGGCTATTTTCTTAACAATATGAATCTCACTGAAAAGAATGTCTTGGGTACGTTGGTATTTCGAATTTCTCTGTATCTTGATCTTGCATGTTGGGACTTGCTCCTTGGGTTCCCCATTCATGGGTTTCCCTCTCTACTATCTCAAGTGCATCTTGAGTGCCATTACTTTGTATTGTATTTGGCCAGAATTACTCTACAGCAAGGTGTGCAAGATAATTGACAATTCTAATTGAACTTACTCAGGAAAAACAAGATGCAGAGATATTAAACTTTTCAAGCTTTTTTTGGTCATGTAGATCATTGGATTATAAAAAAATGCACACATGAAAGAAAAGTACAGTGGTGCCTCGCGGGATAAGAGGTGGGAGCAACAAGCCTTGCATTTTCCAGTGAAGTTGCAACTGTATAAAAAAACTGATGTTGACACTACCGTGTAGGAATTCATGCCTATCTTAGGGTCTTTGTTTACATTTCCAAGTGAATCTGCTGCTATTGTTTACGCGTCCTCAATCAGGTAAGATTACGCTCCAATTTTTCCAGACTGAACTGAATGTTGCACTCACGTGCCATTTTTTGGTTCAATAGGTAATGTTCATTTATCCCTACTTTTGATCAACCTAGGCTTGGTAGTAGATGTACATCAAGACCACAACCCAGTTTACACCTGCCAACCGATTTTCACAGGAGTCCTATAGCATATATATTCAGTTTCGACAATTAAACTCGATTCCATGAACCTTCGGGTTGCTCATTTTCAGAGTAGTTTTGTAGTAGTGACGAAGTCATTAGTGTGGCATCCAAATTAACAAGACATGTACTGTATTCCTACTTGTAGTTCCAGGTTACACATTATTCCCGAAAACTGTAGTTTGGAACAGGAAGTAATACTTATTTTGAGCATTATAACATGTATGACCGGTTTAGCCACACGAGTTAAATAGCATGTTGTTTCTTAACTCAGGTTTTGTTATCCAACTATTTTTACAAAAAACTAAAGCAAAACCAGAAACCCAAGTCAACCCAAATATTCTGCTAAACCCTGTGAACTAAAATCTGTTATTGATACGTCAAAAAAAATCTGTTATAGCCTAAGACCAAACATCATCCATAAATGGCATGATAACCTACATGGAACCAAGAGAGGAAGCGATCTCAGTTTAGGTACTGATGATCACACCTCATAGTCTGTTGGACGACTGTCGGAGTACTGCCTTCTTCTTGGGTGATACATCAGCCCATGGTTTGTACGTCGGCAACCTGCAAACGTTTTATACAAGAAGTGAATCAACATAGGAACTTTATCCATCCAAATTACCAAGAAGGCTGAATTTTAGCCAGCAAAAACAAGACCTTATGGTATACGAAACTTTTCATGCGTCACATGAGAAATGGTGAAAACTAAAGAGACACAGCAGGTTGAGCAATGATAAATGTTAATAAGTCAGAGAAAAGTTGAGGACATTCTCTTGCTTTGTATTCATATTTATTGGATAGCATCTTTGTAGTTCCAAAATCTGAATGGTCTCGAAGAGCATGAGCAATACTACAGTTAGCTAAGTCATAGTATAGCTGGACGATCATCGGAAAAGTAGTAGTTAATAGAATTGATGGAATATTTTTCATAAATGAAGAAGCAGAGCCGTGTTCCACGGTAGCAAAGGTGGAAAAAGTATCAGCCACAAGGCAAATTCACTCCACAATGACCATGTCTTAGTTGAGTCATTTGTGAAAAAAAATGCATATGCACTACTAAAACTTGTTGTCTTTTAGCAGAAGCTTTGGAAAATAATTGTGCCGTAAGAAGTTTCGGATATTCTCATACTAATTTGAGCCAAGTATACTTGAAAGGCTGAAAGGATAAAGCTCTCTTTTATCTATAAGTTCTGATGATTTCCCTTATATAATAGATCTCAAAGTCAGTCAGTAGATTAGACAATCGCATACATAAATATGTTCAGTTTTGTACTTATCTAGGTTGTGTTGACAATAAAGCGTCGGAAGGTGGTATCTAATCAGGAGGTAGAAGTAGTGGTTACTGGAAAAATAAACTTATGTGTACTGGTTATCCATCTTCACCAATTCTACCAGCATGAAGGGTAAGAAAGCCATGGACGATCAATGCAACTTAAGCCATTCTACAACAGTTTACCCACCATGATCCAGGGTAATGATCAATGCAGCTTAAGCCATTCTACAACATGATCCAGGGTAATGATCAATGCGGCTTAAGCCATTCTACAACAGTTTACCCACCATGGGCAAAGTGATGGTGACATTCTCTCCGTCATACACATCATCCTATTGGAGAAGTCTCAGTCCAACTGTCTTTCGAGCAAGCAGTGTATATTTTGTTGACTATACAGTTAGTCCGTAGTAAAAGACATGTTGTACTAATGAACATTTACATAGTGTTTCACCAATTGGATAGTTTTGTTACATTTGATGTTTGATTACCATCGATTTCTACAGATGCTTAATATAGTGTTTTACAAATTATTTATCGGGACCGTGAGCCAAGGGGGGGACCACAAATATTTCTCTATTTCCTTGATTGTATATGATGGTGTGCTACCCTATTTGTTATTTTGTGTGTTTTATCCTAACCAAATAGTACTCCCCTCCGGTTCTTGATATATGGTGTATAGTATTTGGCATGGAAATTAAGAAACGAATATGGAGAGAAAAGTATGTAAGGTTTTGGCGGGATTTATCCTGGACAATTGACATCATAAAATAGAGAAGTTTTCAAAATATAACCACATGAGAATCCCTAAAAAAAATATTGATACAGGTTATCCAACACAATATATCTTATATTTTGGAGACTTATCTCAAAAAATTATACACCTTATACCTAGAAAGAGTATCAATTTTTTTTGTAAAAATAAAAAACATCATTATATAAACTGTAGATCACTATGAATTTCACGGGATCGTGCGCCAAGGCGCACATTTAAATCTAGTGATTATGCAGTATGTCTCCGCTGCCACCGCTGCTCCGTGACGGTGCTTTCCGGGTGGTCGTCCACACGCGCGCGCTGATTCTAAATTTTCAGACGGTGCACCTCCACGGGCACGCCTGGCTACTGCCAGCCTGGAACCTGCGCTGCGCGAGCCGCCGGAGGATCTCACTCACGAGAATCCGCCCATTCTCTACGAAAAGAAAAGACGGTAATTAAGCGGGCATATTCTTTCTTTCTTTCTTTCTTTATTTCTCTCAGAAAGAAAGAAAAACAAAAACAACAAAGAAACCTCAAGCGGGCATTTTTGGTTGGCCCCAAACCAAGCCGTGCTACCCAACCAAATCGCGCCGCCGCCTTCTCTTGCTCCTCCCCGCCCGCCCGCCTACGCCGCCCCACCTCCGGCCGCCATGGATGGATCGACGCGGACGATGGCCGGGAGCTCCACCAGGAGGGACGCTGACGCCCCGCTCAAGCTCCCTCGCCATTTCCTCCACTCCACCCACCACACAACGCACGCGGGTACCGCCGCCGCCGCTCCGACATGGTATGTGCCAACCACCGCTCCCTCCCGGTCGGGAAGATTTCGGTTCCGCCCTTCACGCTATGGAGGCCATCGGGAGAGCAGCAGCTAACTCATCTGCTCATCCCTCCCTCTTCTGCAGGTCACCCACTGCACTGACTGCTGCCGCTGCTCTGTCTTCCCCAACCACGGCACGGCAGGCCACGAGATGCACATACTGGAACATGGGCAATATCTTAAGCTATCAACATCATCATTGTTCTTGAAATACTGAATCTTCACACTTACCAGATTGTGTAACATGGGCAACCTCATCTTTTTGAACTTGTTTTTCAGGTTAATGACGCACCCATGAACCCGGAGCTCCTGCTAGGCTGGCGGTGCCCTCCCGCTGCGTTAGGCTAGGCTGGCCACAGGCACAATGCCGCTGGGGGCGATGGCCTCCCGCGGTGTTAGGCTAGGCTGCCTTCCCGGCACCATGCCGCTGGTGGCGGTGACTACATCACCTCAGGTGAGCTACTCGGGTTCCCTTTTTCCCTCTTCTATTCTACATGCTCTATGGTTCACACTTGTTCGATTTTACTCCATTTAATTATGTCGCCTTAAAAAAATTTGAATCTTGATTGTATATGTACTGAGGTTTGTCGGTGTTTGTATCAACATTTCCTGGTTGTTTCTTAGGCCATCAGTATGGACTTTGTGAGCAAGGTCAGGAAGATTGTTGGCAAACGTAATGTCACTACTCATCACTCTGAATAGCTTACTTTTACAGTTCATGGTGCTTGATGCATGAGTGTGTTCACATTTCTGTCTAAACCTAGAATTTGATGTGCCGCTGTTACGGTTGAGCTATATCCCATATGTTCTGTTCCATCCATCGGTGCTTGGCAGAAAATGTAGGGCTCGGGGTAGTGGATTCTGTTCATCTAACCATATAAACTCATTTTCCTTGGTTTATATACTTCTTAGTTTCTCTAATCACGAGGAAAGACCTGTGTTATACTAGATTCAAACGGAACTGAAATGTCCAGTACTTCATTTGAATCGGGGTTCCAAAGAGTCTAAAAATATTGGAAAAAGACGAGCTGCTAATTTGAACTCTACTTCTTTTGATAAAAGAGTTATATGCAACTCTAGATGCAAACTTAAGCGCTTGTCTAAGATGATATTTTTCTTATTAATGCTGGAGATTTTCATTTACTGATTCTCTTATAAGTTGGACTATTGCCGATAATTTGTTTGCATGTGATTCGTTGGAAATGCGTTTCCAGCAAATATTCTTTTTAGCTGAACTGGAAATTTAAGTGGATTAGTTGCCCTGTACTATAACTGAACTAAAGCTGAGCTCTATCCGGTGAATTCGGTGGCTTGCTGCACCATTTTCCTTGCAGTGTAAAAGCTTCTATATGTGTTTTTTCGCTGTAAGTTATCACAACTGCTGAATGTGAGTGGTTAATGTTACATTAAGGTCCAATGTCCTGGGCCAGGTAATGACTTTAGTTGGACGAGATTGGAGCCCGAAAATTGTTTGCTCTACTCTTTTCTGCAATAAAGGTGTGGAAACAAAACAATTTTGAGTTTTTGTTTTGGGTTTCCATTATCTTTTACAAGATTGTCTTTAGTTTTGCGCAAGCATGTTCTGATTACCCTTTAGCTTTCCGAGAAAAGACTAAAAGATGATTTCCTGGTCTGGTCCTGCTCAAACTGCTTGCGTTTCTTCATCATTACTTAATTTCTGGAGTAAAATTTACAAGTCCACATCTAATCTAATATTATGCAATTTACTGACCTCTATTTATCCTTTTCTTTCTCTTGTTTCATCATTCAGATTGGTGCTCACCACTTTGCTGTTTGCATCAAACAAACACGTGTTGCAGGTTCACTTCGCATAACGCGTGGACAGGGTACTTTCAGATCTTGGTGGCGTGGATTGTTGATAAGGCCAAGTTTGTTGCCTTTGTCAAGGACTGCCTCGTTAAGATGGAATGACCCAATGATCTGTCTCGGCATTGATCACTAAGCAGAAGGTTGAATCGCATCCTTGTCCATCTCCTTGTTTGATTGATTCGACTTTTACTGTTGTCTTCTCATCCTGCCCATCTCCCTGTTTATTTGATTCGACTCTTACTGCTTGTCTTCTCATGGAATTTGTATTGATCTTGGTTGTAGAAGTGGAGCAAGGGGAAGGAGAAGGTGAACAACGTGCTGCTGTTTGACCAGGCCACATATGACAAGCTCATCAGCAAGCAGCTGGGATTCAGACTCACAAACATTTTTGTAGCACTGTGCATCAGCTTTGCCTGATGTTCATTGTTTCGTGTCATGGAGTTTCTCCTGGAGTTGAATTGTTTGTTTGAAATGTCCCGAGTTTGCTCTGTGATCTAAATGTCCGAAAAACAATAAGGTCATGTCGAAATTCTAAACTCTATTTGCTGATCATGCTTTCGTTGATTATTTAGCTGGTCTAAAACTTTTGTTCCTAGAAGAAAATACTTCAACTTTCATGGTTTTATGACCAATCTATGCTAGTCACTAGACTAGCTAGCTTCAAATTTGATCGAAAGTTCATTTTCCTTGGCTAGCTTTATAAAAAGTCAATCCATTTGAAACTTCGGTCATGACTCGCCTGTCGCCACCCAACAGTGGAGGCTCCGGTTATCCTAACCCCTTCCTGCCATTTGTTTCTCATCTACATCTCCGTCTTGTTTTTTTTTTTTTTTTTTTTTGAGGGTAAACCAGGCCGTCTATTAATCAATAACAACTGGTATACACATGCCCTCAGGCGGGGCATCCAGCCACACACGACGGCCCGACACATCACACAAAGCACTCCTAGCTAACTTATGAGCCTCATTATTCGACTTCCTACTCTCAAACTTAAACTCAAGAAAAGCAAAAGATTGCCGAGCTTCGATGATCTCGGTGATAATATGGGAATAACCCCCCTGGTTCCTTGCTCCAGATTTTGCACCACCATCTTGCAGTCCGATGCCACCCGCACCCTGGATGCATAGATGTCCCTTGCGAGATCGCATGCCTCCCTACAAGCCAGCGCCTCCAAAGTCTCCGCTTCTGTAACTCCCGGGTATATGAGTGCCGAGGCTCCCAAGAATACACCGTCGCTACTCCTTGCGATCGCCGCTACAGAACCCCTCTTCAGGTTCTTCCCAACAGCCGCATCAACATTGATTTTCACCATCCCCGTTGGTGGAGGGATCCACCTCGGTGCGATCGTCTCCGTCGCAGCTACCGGTTGTTGCACCGTTCTCTTGCTAAGCTCCAGGTCTTTCAGATAGTTCTGCACAAAATGGTGGACAGATAACGGACTCTGAAAAATCTGTTCATGAATCGCCTTCCTCCTGGCGTGCCAGATCGCCCACAGAGTAACAAAAACAGTGATCTGTTCCTCATGCGGTAATGTTTCCATCATTTGGGCCAACCACTTCCGTGCACAGCCCTCCTCCGTCTGCTGCATATGCTCTGTGATGTGATCATCTACCAGAGCCCAAACACACCTGCTCATCGTACAGTCCATGAGAGCATGCCTCCAGGAATCCCCGGCTCCGCAAAACATGCATTGATCCGATGTAGCCATAGACCGCTGGTGCCGTAGCTCATTAGTCGGTAATGACTGTTTCGCCAACCTCCACAAAAACACTCGAACTTTGGTGGGCACCTCCGTCCGCCAAAGTTTGCACCAATCCTTCCGCTCTCTGGTTTGGTCAGACCCCGATGACCTGCTGTCCAACCAACCCTCTCTTCTGTCCCTCGTTTCTGTGAGCATGCGATATGCCGACCGTACTGAAAAAATACCGCGCCGGTCATAGTGCCATGCCCAGAAGTCGTCACATCTTCTAGTCGATAGAGGAATCTCCAGGATCACCTCCACATCCATCGGCAAGAAATATTGCCGCAATTTCTCCTCCCGCCACGAACTGGTAGTCGGATTGATAAATTCCGACACCCTTGCTGGCGGATTCGCACCCAAGCAAACCAACGGACGCAGCATACCATTACGCGGTAACCAGTTGTCGTTCCACGGATCCGTTGCTTCCCCCGTCCCAACTCGCTTGACAAGACCCTGCTTCAGAGTTTCTACACCTGCGTGAATGGCCCGCCAAACCTGTGATGGTGACGGACCCAAATCAGCAGTCAAGAGCTCTTTAGAGGGGAAGTATCGCGCACGCAGGACTCTAGCACTTAACGAGTCTGGGTTCTGGAGCAGCCTCCACCCTTGACGTGCCAACAATGCAAGATTGAAGAGCTCGACGTCTCGGAATCCCAGACCTCCCATATCCTTCGGTTTACACATGTCTCTCCATGAGACCCAACAAGTCTTCCTCTCTCCCGCCCGGCTGCCCCACCAGAACTTGCGAATTATAGCATTGATATGGTCACAGAGTCCCTTCGGCAGTAGAAAGCAAGCCATAGAGAAGATTGGAATTGCCTGCGCAACTGATTTAATCAGAATGTCTTTCCCTCCAGCTGACAGCAGCCGTTCCATCCAACCTTGAATCTTCTTCCAAATCCGATCCTTGATATATTTGAAAGCATTCCCCTTAGAGCGCCCCACATCCGAAGGCATACCCAAGTATTTTTCACTCAACGTTTCACTGTGTACATCCAGAGTCATTTTGACATCCTCCTTCACAGTATTCGGGCACCCCTTACTGAAGAAAATCGAAGATTTATCTCGATTAATTCTCTGGCCCGAAGCCAGACAATATTTTTCCAAAAGACTTTGGACCTTCCCCGCACTTTCCGTATCGGCTTTGAATAGCAACAGGCTGTCATCCGCAAAAAGGAGGTGACTAACCGCCGGAGCTGACGGCGCCACCATGAGTCCATGAAGCTCTGATGATAAACTATGATGTTTTAACAGGCACGAAAGGCCCTCTGCTGCCAACAAGAACAAATACGGCGAGATTGGGTCACCCTGTCTGACACCCCGCGATGGTGCAAACTGTTGTAGCCTTCTTCCATTGAACAAAACTTCAAACGACACCGTCGTTACTAGACGCATCACCATTTGCACCCACAGCCTATGGAAACCCAACTTAATCATGACCGCTTCCAAATAGCGCCATTCCAACCGATCATAGGCCTTTCTCATATCCAGCTTGAGTGCACAGTATCTATTCTTCTTTGCCTTGTTCCGTTTCATGAAGTGTAAACATTCATAAGAGGTAATGATATTATCTGTTATCAATCTCCCTGGGACAAACGCTGATTGTTCCTCAGCAATTATCTCTGGTAACACAACCTTCAGCCTGTTTGCCATAACCTTGGAGGCAATCTTGTAAATAACATTACATAGGCTGATGGGTCTAAATTGTCCCAACTCCTCCGGGTTAGCCACCTTTGGAATTAGTACCACGAAGGTTTGGTTTATCTCCGCCATATTATCCTCTCCTCGCAAAACCCTGAGGACCGCCGCCGTCACCTCCTCGCCACAGAGATCCCAATGGGTCTGGAAGAAGTGAGCTGGGTAGCCGTCTGGTCCTGGCGCCTTCGTTGGGAACATTTGGAAAAGGGCCGATTTCACCTCCTCTCCCTTAATAGGCTTCAGTAATTTGTCATTCATTTGAGCCGTGACTTTGTGAGGAATCACATCAATCACCTCCTCCATGTTTGACACCCCTTCAGATCGGTAGAGATCCGCATAGAATTCACCCGTTAGCTGCGCCATCTCGCCATCATCTTCCGTGGTGGATCCATCCGGCTTCATAAGCCTAGCTACACGGTTCTTCTTCTTGCGTTGCGAGGCTCTCAGATGAAAAAACCGAGTGTTCTTATCTCCTTCTGCTAGCCACTGGACGCGAGACCGCTGCCTCCACATCGTCTCCTCTCGCTGGTAGAGAGCTGCCAGCCTCTCTACCACACGCGATTCCTCCTCCGAGGGCCCATGCCTGTCCGTGGATGATTGCAGCACACCCAAACGGAACTCGAGCTCCCGTATCTCCTTCTGGACACTGCCAAACGTATTCCTTCCCCAGACATCAAGTGAACTTGACAATCTGGTTAGCTTCGCCTTCAGTTCAGTCATAGTACCCGCTGGTCCTTGGGCCTGCCAAGAATCGGCAACGTGCGGTCTGAACTGCTCATGAGACTCCCACATCAACTCATAATGAAAAATCTTATCTTCCATTCGGCGTCTCTCTCTCCTTGACTCAGCCCACCTGAGGATGATCGGTTTGTGGTCCGATGTGACACCCGTCAGGTGGTTTACCGTGGCCAAAGGAAACCGTGCACTCCATGCCGGGGTGGCAAGAGCCCTGTCCAGCCGAACCCTGCAAAAGGATCCGCCCACCACTCGTTTCTCAAAAGTCCACATACTCCCTTCAAAACCCAAGTCTACCAATTCGCACACATCGACAGCATCACGGAACCCCGCGATCTGGCCCAAACTCCTGTCGCCAACGCCGTCGTGCTCGTGCTGGTGTAGAACTTCGTTAAAATCGCCTATACACATCCATGGTAGATCATTCGAAGCCTTGATATGCTTCAGCAAATCCCATGTTTTAAATCTCTCCGCCACCTGAGCTTCCCCATAGATACAAGTGAACCTCCAGGGGGGACTGCCAGCCTCCGAAATCACAGCATCAATATGGTATTGCGAGAAAGGCAGAATCTGGAAACTAGTTTCATTATTCCAAAAAACACCGAGGCCTCCACTACGCCCCGTGCTACTAACAGCAAAACATTTGTCATACCCTAGCGTTCTAGCTAGGTCTTCTACTCTCTTTTTATTCAGTTGTGTCTCAACAACGCACAACACAGTGGGTTTAAACTGCCTCGTAAGACTACGAAGCTCTCGAACTGTCGCATCGCTCCCCAGCCCGCGACAGTTCCAGCATATGCAACTCATTGCTCCTGGCGGCACTCCCCAGAGGAGCCCGCCTTTTCACCCGCTGTACCCACTTTCTTGGGTTTCTTCGAGACTGGCGGCTTCACCGGTGATATCGGGCCCGTCCCCGACTTTACACCTGCATCGCCGTCAGCCACCTCCATCTCCTCCGTGTCCTGGGGCTGCACCTTCCCGTCAGTTATGCTCAGAGGCGTCGCAATTCGCGGGTTAATGCCAGCTCCCGCGCCCTCCTGCACGCGCTCGCTTTTTTCCTCCGACGGGCGCTTACGGTTCTCTCCCTCCCGTCGTCCACCTCTGCCTCCTCCACGTCCCCTGAGGCTCCCTTCATTCTCATGCGTCCTCCCTCGCACCCCAGAAGTTTGGGGGTGCCAGTCCTCCACCGGCGCCAGCATCCAGCTCCCATACTGTTTGTCGCCCTCCTCGTGAACCCCATCGCCACACTCTTGATCTCCATGGCCCATATAACCACAGATATCGCAGAAACGGGGTAGCTTCTCATACATCACCTGAAAAGAGAGACGCTCGTTGCCCTCAGGGTGCAGACGAACAAACCTCAGCAACCTCTTGTTCACATCAATCCTCACCCTCACTCGAACGAACCGGTTCCGCTCGCCCCTAGAGCATAAAGATCTACTCCCTTCACCTCCCCAATCTGTGCCGCCATATCACGAACAATCTCCTCCTTTCTAAACAAAGGCGGAACACCCCTCACTTGGATCCAAACATTGATGTGGTCCAGCACAACCGAACTTGGATCCACAATCCCATCATACGGCTCAATCATGACTCCCAACTGCCTAAAGATCCAAGGCCCGTCATTCATCACCCTATTCCAATCTCCCAGGCAGGACACCTGAAGTATGAACAGGTTATCTTCCACTGGCCTGATCGACCACTTCTTTGCAAAACCCCATGCAACATCCATCTTTTGGAAAAACGGCTGATTACTGAAGTGCCTATCCGTATGCACTCGCACCACCGCCATCCAGCGCGCCTCCTCCCGCAGATTCATGAAATCATCCCGCGGGATCACCACATCATCCAGCTCCTCATCCACCAACACCAGCTTCTTCAGCAGATATTCCAAATCCGGTTTGGTTGTAGCCTCCGATGAGCCCCCCTCCTTCGGTATCTTTGATGCCATCGAAAACCTGGTTCTCCCGTTGCCGTCCGAGAACGCTACTTCCCCCCTGCCCGCCAAGGCCGAGAAGACGCGCAAGGCGTCCCTTTGATCAGCCCGAACGGAGCAGAGGTCGAAGAAAGCGATCCAGACGTCGATCGGAGATGGAAACCGCCTCTCGCCGCCGTCGCCGCCAGGAGAGTCAGAGCCCTAGGAAAACCCTAGGTTCCAATACAAACCCATATTTGCGTTCGTTCGTGTTCGTTTCGTATTGACGTTTTCTTGCCCATATTTGCATTTCTTTTTTGTTTCGAAAATGCTTTGGGTTTTCCATTAACGCCGACACGGAGAGATAGACGCGACGAGACGTGTCGCTGCGCGCCAATAACTTCCGTTGTGAGGTAGGTGACGGTTGAGCGTCGTTCGTGTGTCAATGATGCGTCGGGTCTGCCACTCCCCGCCTCATTTCGCGCTCTGTTTGGCGCACCCGAAGTGTTCCCTGTGGAGCGGGTACAACCTCGGGGTTGCCGGACAACGTATTGGGCCGCGCCGGGCGGAAAAGGGCTTTTCGGGCACTCGACTAGGGCGATAAAATGTCCGACGCGCCCAAAAACCTTTGGAGGCAGCTTTGGGGGACGTAAATGGAGATGTTGTTAGTACCGATGGTTGTATCATCTAGATAGAGGTGACACGCATGATTCAGCCTCAAATCTCCTAGGTACGAGGATCCACGTCGCTTCTACACTATATTGATGTGTGTTTTTCATCACTGAGCGGGATTCGGTCGTGCAAAGCCAGATCAAAGGACATAGGACCCCCTTGAAATTTGAGCCAAATTTTAACCATGAAAATATAACATATAAATATAAGTTTCATAAATTATACTGCTGGATTCGTATTTGAAATAAGTTTTCCCACGGTTAATTTCATGTGGCAAATAAATTATATTTTGTTAGTTTATTCTATGGTTAAAGCTAGGCTTATATTTCGATAGGGCTTTATGATCAGTACTAATACTGGTAACTTTTGCACCTAGCTCTATCTAGCTCGCTCGTAGAACGTGGAATGAAAACCACGAATATGACTAAACACATGCATGCTAGTGCAGAGCTAGTTGTAGGGATCGACCTAGCTAGTGCGAGCTACACCACCACATGTCTCTCCTGTTGAACCTCCACGAGCTTTTGACCTCCTTCTCCCACAAGGCGTTTTGCTGCATACTTCCTCCAATTCCAAGCATTAAGGCATATATTCGCGGGCGCATGGATTAAGCAGCGTCTCAGACTACATTTTCTTTTCAGTTTTGCCTTTCGTTCTCTTCCATTTGCATCAGTAAAGGAAAATCCGTATTTACTCGCTTTTAACCCAGCTATGACCCGGAGCCGCCGCCACCCTACCTCGCGGTGCCGCCGCCTCGCCCGCCCCCCCCCCCCCCCAAGCATATCATCGCCACCACCTGCGGCTCGCCATGATCCGTTGCCGTGCTCCTCGAAGCTCGCCACGCTAAGCCGTTATCCCATCCACCCTCAAGCTACGGTACACCGGAGTCATGATCGTCATGTAGTTGCTCTACGCATTCGTGCCCCTCGATGTCGACACGACATCGAGGGTCGTGGTTCTGCTTTTCCATCACACCTGTGTCGAGGGTGGGATGGGGAAGCCGGCGGAGGTGTTCTGCCACCTTCTCGATGGTGCTGCCACTTGCATGGTTCCTTTCGACCTGATACGGGGACGCCGCTCCCTGATCACTCAATTGCCAAGGCTTGCTCCAGCTCCAGGCGCGTGGGAGGAGAATGAAGTATAGGGATGGGGATTGAGGGGTAGTATTGGAAAACGGGGACCAAATTCACCATGTGCCTTGTTCTTTGACAAAAATCTGGAAAATTTATACGTCCTAAAGCATATGGATGGAGAGGGTATACAACTGTTATCACCAAGATTTGACCGAGTCGGAGGTGGGCCGCAGTCAAGATGGGCTTAAGGAAATATACGTGGAGAATTGCATGAATCGGCCTTTTTACCAAGTTGGGCTTAATTGCCCGTGTATCTGTAACATATTAGATCGTATCTTAGTTTAGAGATAGAATCTTAGTCGTGCACGGTTTGGTGCACGCCCGCATTAGAGAGTCCGCTGGACTATAAATATGTATCTAGGGTTTATGGAATAAACAACAACTCACGTTCAACCCCAAAACAAACCAATCTCGGCGCATCGCCAACTCCTTCGTCTCGAGGGTTTCTATCAGGTAAGCGACATGCTGCCTAGATCGCATCTTGCGATCTAGGCAGCACAAGCCCCACGTTGTTCATGCGTTGCTCGTACCGAAGCGCTTTTGATGGCGAGCAACGTAGTTATCATTAGATGTGTTAGGGTTAGCATTGTTCTTCGTTTAAGCATGCTTACGTAGTGCAACCCTTGCATATCTAGCCGTCCTCACGCCTATCTCAGGTGTGGGGGCGGCACCCCGCTTGATCATTATTTAGTAGATCTGATCCGTTACGATTGCTCCTTGTTCTACAAGGATTAGTTTAATATCTGCAATAGTTAGGCCTTACAAAGGGAGGGAGGATCCGGTGACACGTAGGGTGGCGTTCGCAAGTCCTAAACGGGATGTTCCGAGGATCAACTTCATGTTGGTTTTTTGGCCTTGTTTAGGATCGGTTTACGAGCACCGTGCGTGGTCGCGAGGCCCAACCTGGAGTAGGATGATCCGATTATGCGGTGAAAACCCTAAATCGTCGTAGATCTCATTAGCTCTATCTTGATCAAGCAGGACCGCCAAGTATTCGTGCACCCCGTACGAATCATGGGTGGATCGGCTCTTTGAGCCGATTCACAGGATAACCTGAGAGCCGATCGAGGCTCGTATTTAATGTTTACATGTATGCCCTGCAGGAAACTAAGCGAGGCATCCCCATCACCTTCCTGACCGGGTATAGGTCAGGTGGCACGCCCTTGCACTTCGCAACGCCGCGTGTGACCAGAAGAGCATTGCGGGCCGTCGCTCGGAGGGGTCTCAGCCAGCCGCAGCTCTAGGCTCTTCCCGGCTCTACGGTGTTGACAAGGCCGCTGCCCGCCGGTGGGTTTTGGCAGTCAACACATTCTGGCACGCCCGGTGGGACGATCGTCTACATCAACCACATCGCCATCTACATCTGAGATGGCGGACGGCACGCCAGTCACCTACGAGGATCTGCCTGACGACCTCAAGAAGCAATACAACGAGATCAAGGCCACCCTCGAAGCCGACCTCATCGGCTCTTTTCAGAGAACCCGTTCCCGTGGCATCAGATGGAAGGGGTTCTCACCGCAAGGTGCGCTCGATGGGATAGACCTCTCTACCCCGTCGGAGGAACGCACCGTGGGTCCGCGGCGAGGAGATCAATTACCCGGTGGCTCACTCGCTACACCGCCACTCGAGAACTTGGTCAACGCGTTGGAGCGTGTCGCTCGCGCGTGATCCATGAGATCATGAGCCACCGAGTACTCGCCGTCGAGACCAGCTCTCGGGACTCATCAAGGAGAGTTGCCATTCCGAGTCCCGTCCACCGCTGCCATATGCGTTGGCAGCACCCGCTGAAGTGCCGACTACACCGGCATTCCTCGTCTACAGGATTGGTGGCGACCCTAGTGACTACCAGTTCTTAATGGAGGCGCCTAAGGAGATCCCTCATGGATACGCGTGCATGTATGTGCCGGATCGTGGTGACTGGGCACTCACAAACCAGGCCACAACATCGGGGACTCCGGCGAAGACAGGAGGAACGTCGGCGACAGAGCAGACGTGGCTAACTAAATACGCCACACCGACGAAACTCCCGAGCCCAGCTCCTGCAGATGGCTCAGAGCTGGAAAAGCAAACATGGCAGGCCAAGTACGCCACCCCGGCGAATCTTCAGAGTGCAACTCCTACGGCCAGCACAGCGGATCAGATCAGTACCATACTGAGAGACCAGTTCGGCATGATGCCGAAAAGAAGGGCAGTCGGCTATTCCAAGCCGTACCCTGACGATTACGAGATGATCCCGCTGCCACCTAAATATCGGCTCCCTGACTTCTCCAAATTCGAGTGGATCGGATGGCTCCAGCTCCATCGAGCACGTCGCCCGATATTTGGCTCCAACTGGACCGGCTTCGGTGTCGGATCAGCTACGCGTGAGGCTCTTTTCACAGTCCCTCACGGGATCGGCTTTTGGATGGTACACCTCTTTGCCGACAAACTCCATCCAAGTCTTGGAAGCAATTGGAAGAACAGTTCCATATGCAATACCATTCGAAGCTTCCGAGTCTGGCATTGCCGATCTAGCACAACTACGTCAGAAGCGCGGGGAAACGGTGACAGAATACGTCCAGCGCTTCAGGAATCTTAGGAACCGATGTTATTCGGTTCGTATAACTGAAAAGGAAGCAGTCGAATTGGCAGTAGCAGGCCTTGCAACACAGCTCAAGGACATGGCCTCCCAAGCAGATTATCCCTGCCGGCGCACATGGTTCGGAAACTATCGGCATATGAACAGCGCCACCCCGACCTGTACCAAGACAAGTTCAAGCGTGCAGTAGTTATGGTCGATACGGAGGAAGATGAAGTGCCCGCGGAGGCCAAGAGATAGCAAGTGGCTGAGTGGACTCGGGGGGAACCCCGTGGCCTGCAAATGGGTAAAGCCACCAGGGCCGCCCGGGGATTTGATTTTGACGTGACCAAGACTGAACAAATCTTCGACCTCCTGCTCAAGGAGAAACAGTTGACGATTCCTGAAGGTCTCAAGTTCCCCACGGCGAAAGAGCTAAACGGAAAGCCGTACTGCAAATTCCACAACTCGCTTTCCCATGCTACCAACGACTGCCGGGTGTGGCGTCAGCACATCCAAGCGGCGATAGAGAAGGGGCGGCTAATTTTCAACCAGGACGCCATGAAGGTCGACACCCAACCCTTCCCCGCCGTTAACATGGTAGAAATCACCTACTCCCGAAGGTTGCCGGCCGGGTCCCTCGTTCAAGCATCAACATGGTAGGACTTGGAAACCACTCCGGCAAAGATGGAGATGAGGGCAGCTGCTCTCATAGCAAGGATACAGAGGAGGCCGCTCCACGCGATCGGCTCCGTCATGATGGCAAGCGCTATGTCACAGAGGGAGAGGTGAAGAATATAAGATATCGGCGACCCTCTCTGATCACCTCCTCAACAAATATGTTAGTCAGTATGACCAACGCCGACGGTCCAATTACGATGATAGAGGAGATCGTCTAGCTAGAGAAGCCAGAAGATATCGTCGGCAGGATCGCGATGAGGAGGAGCACGAGCGCTGTGCCACGGAAGCAGCAAGGGAGCAAGATGACAACGCCAGACATTGGGACTGCCCCTTCTTCAGACACGGCTGGGATTCAGGAATGAGCCGATTGCCCACAATCGGCAATTGCCCAGAATGCAACAAGAAGAAGAAGGAGGCAGCCAACGTGTCTGTGTTCGAGCGCCTAGGGCCTCTCCCGCCACAAGGCAAACGCGCTGAGTCACCTCGTTGGGCAGATCTTGAGGATTCGGAAGACGAGGGAGAAGTGGAAGAAGACAGTACCACCGGCCAAGGTGGTGCCCCGACGGACTCAGCCGTTCCCAAAAGCGCAGGGTTCAGCGATTGCGCGGCCCGGAAGAAGCCGAAAGGCTATACCGCATACGCTAAGGAAAGCACGACCCGATCCGGCTGCAAAAGTTCAGCGAGCCCTGGATGAAGAGGGTCGTCCACGGAAAATGGAGTGGCGCCCCAAACGAGAGGAAAGCCGATGATGAGACATCGGGCCGGCACAAACATGGTACTCGTCTTGCCGACTGCAGCTTAGCGCTCCACGACTCTACGGAGCACTCAAGGTGGACGACAGCAAGCGCATCAAGTCGGAGGTCGGGTTGGTTTTATCCAGCCCGACCAAGTAGCAAGATCAAACCAATGAGCAAACCAGGAGAGGCTGATCCTTGTGATCGGCCCCAAAAAATTTATGAAGGGAACTTACAAAACCTTCAACGAGCAAGCAACGTGGAGGCCGATTCCAGCGATCGGCCAAAATTATCCTCACCCACCATTCCGCCTCGGGTTCAACATGTTATCCAACAGAGCCGATACCATCAATTTTCTTGACAGAATCGGCTCGGGGGGCATATAATCAGATGAACATGTGCAGATAAACATGTGAGAACGTACGTGCAAGGAGACATTGGGGGCCGATTAAGGGCATCGACTTCAGAATCGAGAGACAGCCGATGCGTAGCCATCGACTCTAGTTGAATTGTGCGATTTTTATCGAGTCTCCACCAAGTCCAGGCCAGCGGCGGTGCCTTCTGTTGCCTCGAGGGAGTAAAACAATGGAAACTTCTCCAGCTGTTCCTGAACCTTTTTCGTCAAGGATTTCCAATCTTTGGGGGCTAGTTCAGCTGAAACGGAGGATTGTCGGCTGTCGGGAAAAAGGAGGATCGGCTGTGGTGCATTCTCTCTGACATTCTCGCCTCGAGTAAGGCTCGGGGGGCAGCAGGCCTAGTGGATACTCTGTTTAAAGAACCGATGAGGATACCATCGGCTGATCCTTCATTGCAACCTTCTTCACAATGATGGGTACTGAAAAGGGTTATTGGGTTTGGTTGGAAAAGTTCGAAGGTTTTCCTGAAAATCCGGCATCTTCCACCAGGTTTAGAAAATCATCGACCGAAGAAGAGAAGGGTGAATTTCAAAGGACCGATGCGGTGCGATCGGTTCATTACGCATTGGCAAAGGGGACGAATCGGCAAGGTCAGTAGAAGAGAGAATCGGCTCAATTAAAAGGAATCGGCAAAATCAAGATTGAGGAAAAGTTCTTCATTGATTAAGATGAGATTTCTTACATAAAGAGCTAATTGCTCTCAAAAGGGAAATACTAGGGGATCCATTGCCCCATCTACTACTACCGGCCCTATTCTAGAGGTCCTATCTATGGGCCATCACCGCCCTCGTCGCCGCCGTCGTCGCCACTATCGGCGCTGCTCCCGGCGGGCTCGTCGTCGCTCCAATGGCCGCCGACCGGGCCCTCGTTGTCTTCATCTTCTTCGTCGGCGTCGTCCTCGTCGCTGTCGAAGTCGCTAAGATTGCCCGGCCAAGGGCAGAACCGCTTGGCCGGCGGCTCGTCGGAGGAGCTCTCGTCGTCGTCCTCCTCCTCCTCTTCGTGCTCCTCCTCCTCCCCGGAAGAGGTGAAGTCGCAGGAGAAGCTGTCGTCGTCACTCTCCTCCTCCGTTTCCCCAACGGAGAGGAAGCAGAGGTCGCTCTCCCCGTCCGTCGAGGACAGGTCATCCTCGGACCAGATGGAGAAGTCGTGGTCTGACTCCTCCCCGGCCGCAATGGCGCGGCGGGTGTTGGCAGCATGGACCGCCGCCGCGTTGTACTCCGGCGTCGGCTCACGGGACGTGGAGGATTGGCTGGCAAGATCCGATGGGGCAGAGGAGGAGGAAGACATGGTGGCTGGGGGGGGTTTTTTGGAGTGCTAATGCGGAGGAGATACAAAGAATAACTGTTCAGAGCGGTTAAATCGAAGGAGGATATAGTGGAAATTCAATGCCACAGCAGTTTCCGAGGAAGTGGTGCCTAAAAAGAAAAAAAAAGGGGGGAAAACTGCCAGGTCACGCGGAGAAGTTGAGAAGGCAGGGCATCATCATGAGGGACACTGCGACGGTTCTGCCACGACATGACCCGACGGAGGAAAGCAGAGTGATTTTGGAATTACCAATTCCAAAACCAGGGGGGCATGTGTTATCACCAAGATTTGACCGAGTCGGAGGTGGGCCGCAGTCAAGATGGGCTTAAGGAAATATACGTGGAGAATTGCATGAATCGGCCTTTTTACCAAGTTGGGCTTAATTGCCCGTGTATCTGTAACATATTAGATCGTATCTTAGTTTAGAGATAGAATCTTAGTCGTGCACGGTTTGGTGCACGCCCGCATTAGAGAGTCCGCTGGACTATAAATATGTATCTAGGGTTTATGGAATAAACAACAACTCACGTTCAACCCCAAAACAAACCAATCTCGGCGCATCGCCAACTCCTTCGTCTCGAGGGTTTCTATCGGGTAAGCGACATGCTGCCTAGATCGCATCTTGCGATCTAGGCAGCACAAGCCTCACGTTGTTCATGCGTTGCTCGTACTGAAGCGCTTTTGATGGCGAGCAACGTAGTTATCATTAGATGTGTTAGGGTTAGCATTGTTCTTCGTTTAAGCATGCTTACGTAGTGCAACCCTTGCATATCTAGCCGTCCTCACGCCTATCTCAGGTGTGGGGGCGGCACCCCGCTTGATCATTATTTAGTAGATCCGATCCGTTACGATTGCTCCTTGTTCTACAAGGATTAGTTTAATATCTGCAATAGTTAGGCCTTACAAAGGGAGGGAGGATCCGGTGACACGTAGGGTGGCGTTCGCAAGTCCTAAACGGGATGTTCCGAGGATCAACTTCATGTTGGTTTTTTGGCCTTGTTTAGGATCGGCTTACGAGCACCGTGCGTGGTCGCGAGGCCCAACCTGGAGTAGGATGATCCGATTATGCGGTGAAAACCCTAAATCGTCGTAGATCTCATTAGCTCTATCTTGATCAAGCAGGACCGCCAAGTATTCGTGCACCCCGTACGAATCATGGGTGGATCGGCTCTTTGAGCCGATTCACGAGGATAACCTCGAGAGCCGATCGAGGCTCGTATTTAATGTTTACATGTATGCCCTGCAGAAACTAAGCGAGGCATCCCCATCACCTTCCCGACCAGGTATAGGTCAGGTGGCACGCCCTTGCACTTCGCAACGCCGCGTGTGACCGAGAAGAGCATTGCGGGCCGTCGCTCGGAGGGGTCTCAGCCAGCCGCAGCTCTAGGCTCTTCCCGGCTCTACGGTGTTGACAAGGCCGCTGCCCGCCGGTGGGTTTTGGCAGTCAACACATTACGGCACGCCGGTGGGACGATCGTCTACATCAACCACATCGCCATCTACATCTGAGATGGCGGACGGCACGCCAGTCACCTACGAGGATCTGCCTGATGACCTCAAGAAGCAATACAACGAGATCAAGGCCACCCTCGAAGCCGACCTCATCGGCTCTTTTCAGAGAACCCGTTCCCGTGGCATCAGATGGAAGGGGTTCTCGCCGCAAGGTGCGCTCGATGGGATAGACCTCTCTACCCCGTCGGAGGAACGCACCAGGGGTCTGCGGCAGGAGATCAATTACCTGGTGGCTCACTCGCTACACCGCCACTGCGAGAACTTGGTCAACGCGTTGGAGCGTGTCGCTCCGCGCGTGATCCATGAGATCATGAGCCACCGATACTCGCCGTCGGGACCAGCTCTCGGGACTCATCAAGGAGAGTTGCCATTCCGAGTCCCGTCCACCGCTGCCATATGCGTTGGCGGCACCTGCTGAAGTGCCGACTACACCGGCATTCCTCGTCTACGAGGATTGGTGGCGACCCTAGTGACTACCGGTTCTTAATGGAGGCGCCTAAGGAGATCCCTCATGGATACGCGTGCATGTATGTGCCGGATTGTGGTGACCGGGCACTCACAAACCAGGCCACAACATCGGGGACTCCGGCGAAGACAGGAGGAACGTCGGCGACAGAGCGAGACGTGGCTAACTAAATACGCCACACCGACGAAACTCCCGAGCCCAGCTCCCGCGGATGGCTCGGAGCTGGAAAAAGCAAACATGGCAGGCCAAGTACGCCACCCCGGCGAATCTTCGAGTGCAACTCCTACGGCCAGCACGGCGGATCAGATCGGTACCATGCGAGAGACCGGTTCGGCATGATGCCGAAAAGAAGGGCGATCGGCTATTCCAAGCCGTACCACGACGATTACGAGATGATCCCGCTGCCACCTAAATATCGGCTCCCCGACTTCTCCAAATTCAGTGGATCGGATGGCTCCAGCTCCATCGAGCACGTCGGCCGATATTTGGCTCAACTAGGACCGGCTTCGGTGTCGGATCAGCTACGCGTGAGGCTCTTTTCACGGTCCCTCACGGGATCGGCTTTTGGATGGTACACCTCTTTGCCAGACAAACTCCATCCGAGTCTTGGAAGCAATTGGAAGAACAGTTCCATATGCAATACCATTCGAAGCTTCCGAGTCCGGCATTGCCGATCTAGCACAACTACGTCGAAGCGCGGGGAAACGGTGACAGAATACATCCGGCGCTTCAGGAATCTTAGGAACCGATGTTATTCGGTTCGTATAACCGAAAAGGAAGCGATCGAGTTGGCGTAGCGAGGCCTTGCAACACAGCTCAAGGACATGGCCTCCCAAGCGGATTATCCCTCGCCGGCGCACATGGTTCAGAAACTATCGGCATATGAACAGCGCCACCCCGACCTGTACCAAGACAAGTTCAAGCGTGCAGTAGTTATGGTCGATACGGAGGAAGATGAAGTGCTGCGGGAGGCCAAGAGATAGCAGTGGCTGAGTGGACTCGGGGAGGAACCCCGTGGCCCGCAAATGGGTAAAGCCACCGGGGCCGCCCGTGGGATTTGATTTTGACGTGACCAAGACTCGAACAAATCTTCGACCTCCTGCTCAAGGAGAAACAGTTGACGATTCCCGAAGGTCTCAAGTTCCCCACGGCGAAAGAGCTAAACGGAAAGCCGTACTGCAAATTCCACAACTCGCTTTCCCATGCCACCAACGACTGCCGGGTGTGGCGTCAGCACATCCAAGCGGCGATAGAGAAGGGGCGGCTAATTTTCAACCGAGTACGCCATGAAGGTCGACACCCAACCCTTCCCCGCCGTTAACATGGTAGAAATCACCTACCACCGAAGGTTGCCAGCCGGGTCCCTCGTTCAGCATCAACATGGTAGGACTTGGAAACCACTCTGGCAAAGATGGAGATGAGGGCAGCTGCTCTCATAGCAAGGATACGGAGGAGGCCGCTCCACGCGATCGGCTCCGTCATGATGGCAAGCGCTATGTCACAGAGGGAGAGGTGAAGAATATAAGATATCAGCGACCCCTCTCTGATCACCTCCTCAACAAATATGTGTTATCACCAAGATTTGACCGAGTCAGAGGTGGGCCGCAGTCAAGATGGGCTTAAGGAAATATACGTGGAGAATTACATGAATCGGCCTTTTATACCAAGTTGGGCTTAATTGCCCGTGTATCTGTAGCATATTAGATCGCATTTTAGTTTAGAGATAGAATCTTA
>NC_061513.1:269577303-269615491 GCF_022539505.1 Lolium rigidum | reverse complement strand
AACAACGCCGCTTCGCAGGCAGAAGGAACCAGAACAACCACAACGTCCGTCTCTACCACATGAAAGCCACTGAAGCTCAGGAAGCACCTCAGGCCATGCCAAGTATGTTTTCCTGTTAATCAAATTGCTCAATATCTCTTAGGAACCTAACTTTTCTTAAAATCTCGGGACGAGATTTGTTTAAGGGGAAGGGTTTGTAACATCCCAAAAATTTAAAAAAAAACAAAGAAAATGAATTTCCCTATTTCCAAAATTTGGAACCAACAAAAACTTTTATTAAATGTAGTTTGATACATAGTGAGCATGCTTAACTCTTGTGCTATTGCCATGATTGTTTGTGGAAGTATTTTGAAATGATCTTAAACCCTAAACCTCACCCCTCTCTTCCCCATCCAAGTTAAAACAAAATAAAAAGAAATTAAATAAGAAAAGGGCCTATGTGCCTATGGCTATTTTTGCTAAAACCTTTACCTAGGATTTTCTACCTTGTTTAGATGTTTTGAAAACATCAACAAAGCTCATCTAGTACCTACCAACCAATTCAAGTGAGAAACAAAAATAAAATCAACATATGCATAGAGGCATATGTGGCACATAGCCATAATACCAAATCTTGTCCTATGCACTCCTACCTTGCACAAATGGTGTGAAACCATCTCTAAAATTAATCTCACACTAAATTGACCCTAACCCATGCCCAAGTAAAGCAAGGGGAACAAAATAGAAGATTAAGAAAAATTGGCATTTCACCTCTTATGTGTTTATGGCCATTTTTGCAAATCTTTGAGCTAGACCTTTTGGAATAGTTTCAATGGTTTGGAAATGTTCCTAAACTAATAAGAATCACTTTTGAGTCAAGAAAAAGCAAATCAAATAGAGAGAAATAAAATAGTGAGAAAATGCCATTTTTCACTCTCATACACTTAGCCAAATATGCAAATCTTTAATCAAGGCCTCTTTTGCTTGTGCCATTGCTTGTGAAACCCTTAGATATCAATAACACACACTTTTGCATCAAATAAACCCAACTCAAATCAAAGGAAAAATCAAATTCCACTAACATGTGATAATGGTCACTTTGTCACTTTTTAACATCCTACCCACTTTGCACCCCTGGTTTGGAAGTTTCTTAAATCACACTTGGCCCACTCTTTCCACCTCATCCAAGACCATGTCAAGGTGAACAAGTTTGATGTTGACCGTTAAGGTTGACTCTGCCTAGGTTGACTAGAATAGAGATGACAAGTGGAGACTTTGAAACAAAGAGAAGATCAACCCCCTTTTTGAAATCTCACAAACCAGCACCATTTTGACCACCACCATTCTACTCCTTTGAATATTTGAATCAACGTCACCAAAAAGAATTTCAAAATTCAACAAAAATTCTCTTGCGCCAATTCATTAAACACTTGGTAGGCATCTTTCCACTTTATGCACACATCCTTTTACCCACCAGATTTTGGCCTAAACCTCTTTCTCCTTGTGATCATTAACCTCCTAGTACCTCCTCTGCATTAGACCATGCCCTTTCTCACTGGTAAAAGTGAAGCCATGATCAAAGTTTTCCCATGCCGTGCACCATGCCACCCCAATGCCACTCATCGTCCCCCTCCCTCTCTGATCACTTTCCCCATGTCAACGAGCTCGCCTACACTCTACCACGCCTGCCTGTACCCTCCACGACCAGAGAAACGCACGGCATTGGCCAGCCCAGACGTGCCCAGACCGCGCCCAGGATGCCCAGTACCTTGCCAGAGCGCGCACGGGCACAGCCCTGGACGCGCCAGAGCACGCCGCCGTGCAATCGCTGTCGTCCTCCCCTCGCTTTCTCCTTCTGCATCACGCTTCACCGCACCACCAGCTACACCGTAGACACGCTCAAATGCTCGCGGAAGCCACATCACCGTCGCCATGATCAAACCCCTGCCGCCACGGTACTGTGAGCACTCCAACGTCGCCAGCACGCCTCAGACCACCCCTCTCTGTGCCATCAAGCTCATTAGCTTCGCCTTGACGTCGCCTACCCCCTGCGCATCCTGCCTTGCCCCTTCGCCGCTCGAATCGCCGGCGCCATGGATGACCTCCACGGGCACCCATAGCACATGCGCGCAACTATAAATAGAGCCACCCCCGCGCCTCATTCTCCACACCAGTCACCTCCCCTCCTTCTCCTTGATCTCCTCGACCTCTTCTCCACCTCGATTAAGCCCTAGCCAGCTCCAATTGCACCGTCGATTTACGGAGCCCGTACAGCAGTCGCCGTCGATTGAAGCCTCCCCGAGCGACGCCGCCGGTACCAGTCGACTCCCCATCCTCGACAACCTCCTCCTGCACCTCGCCAACCCCTCGCCGGAGCCCCAGATCGCCGCTGTAACATCCCAAAAATTCAAAACAAAACAAATGAATTTCCCTAGTTCCAAATTTTGGAACCAACAAAAACTTTTATTAAATAGAGTGGGATACATAGTGATCTTGCTTAATTCTTGTGCTATTGCCATGATTGCTTGTTATTAGAATTTGAAGTGATCCAAAACCCTAAACCTCACCCCTCTTTTCACCATCCTAGTTAAAATAAAATAAAGGATATTAAATAAGAAAAAGGCATATGTGCCTATGGCTATAATTATAAATCTTTACCCTAGACCTTTCCACTTTGTTTAGAGGTTTGGAAAACCTTCACACACCTTACCTAGTACTTGTCAAACCTAATTCAAGTTGTTTCTAAAGAGAATAAAAAGAAACTAAAAATGCCATAGAGGCATATGAGAGTAAAATGCAAATTTGTGAGTTTGAGAAGATTGACCCTAGGACTTGTTGTGAAGGGTTGGATCACCCCTATATACCATCTCAACACTCCACAACCTCATTTGGGTCAAGCCAAGTCAAATCCAAACTCAAATGCAACATATGCATAGAAGCATATGTGGCACATAGCCATTTCACCAAATTTTACCCTATGAACCTAAACCTTGACCAAATGATGTGAAACCATCCCTCAACCTAAAATAACACTCAATTGACCCTAACCCATGTCCAAGTAGAGCAAGATCAACCATTTACAAGTTTAATGAAATTTGACACATCATCTCTTATGTGTTATGGCCATTTTTGCAAATCTTTGAACAAGACCTTTTTAAATGGATTCAATGGTTTGGAAATGTTTCTAAACTAATAAGAATCATATTAGAGTCAACAAAAGTCAAATTAAATGGAGAGAAATTAAATAGGGAGAAAATCCCAATTTCACTCACATACACTTAGGCCAAAATTGCAAATCTTCACCAAAGGCCACCATAGCTCCATCTTTGGTTTCTAAAACACTTATATAACTCAAACAAACCCAAATGCATCAAAGAAACCAAAATCAATTCGAAATTTAACTCAAAACCATCTCACATGTGATGATGGTCATTTGTGGGATTTTTAACATGATCCCCTCTTTACCCCTCTCGGTTTAATTCCTTCCTAAACTAAAATTGGTCAACTATTGCCATGTCATCCAAGACCATATGAAAGTGAACAACTTTCATGTTGACCACACATGCTAATGTTGACCAGGTTGACCAGTAGAGAGGTGACAAGTGAAGACTTTGAAACTATGTGAAGATCAACCCCATTTTTGAAATCTCACAAACCTTAACCAAATCCACCACCACCACCATTCTTGCTCTTTAATAATATGAATGAAGTGCACCAAAAAGAATTTCAAATTTTAAAAAGAATTTTCTTGCGGCCATTGTGTCAAGCACTTGGCAGGCAATATTCCAGAAGTGCAATACACCTCATTACCCACTGGATTTTAGGCTAAACCATCTTTATCTTGTGATGATGTTGCTCCTCTGCACCCTCTGCATCGAGCCATGTCCTTGCTGGTGCTGGTTAAAGTGAGGAGATGATCCTTTTCACCTTGCCATGCACGAGCCGGCCACCGTTGCCCTCTCGTTCTCTGGCCTCTCTCTCTCACCCAAACTTTGTCCTGGAGAATCCCCTGACAAGGCTGATCATGATCATACACTATTGGAGCAAAGGGACGCACGCTACTGGCCAGAACACGCACGCCCTGTACGCCCAAAACCATGCCAGTCGACGCGGTGACCGCGCACCGGCCACGCCGTACGTCAAGCACTCGAACGACGCCGTCCTCCCCCGCAGCCCTACCCGGGCGTTGAGCATCTACTCCCCGCCCTCTACACACTAGACACGCTCCCAGTGCCTGCCCCTGCACCGTAGCCACCGCCATGATCAAGACCTTACGCCACGGTACTGCGAGGACGCCATCATTGCTAGCACGCCACAGACCATCTTTGGACGCGCCATCACGCGCGCTAGCTCCGCCTAGACGTCGCCTACAAGATGCGCTCCATAGCTTGCCCCTTCGATCGCCAGAAGCGTCGAGCCCACCGTCGACCTCACAGCACCCGCCGGCCACCTCCCCCGCTATAAAAAGAGACCCCCTAAGCCTTCTCCTTCCACACCAAACTCGCTCCACTCCTCCTTCTGAGCCTCCTCAATCCCTCTCTCATCCACATTGCGCAGTAGAACGCTCCAATCGAGACATCGATCGCCGGAGTCCGCCGCAGAACCACCCTTCGATTTAGGCCACCCCAAGCGACGCCGCGACCACCATTCAACTCCTCGTCATCTACAACCTCTCCTCGAACCAGCGCCGCCCCTCGCCGGAGCTCCGTCAGCCGCCGACCCCCTACCTCGCCGTCGCAGCACGCCCTCCTCCCCGTCGACGACGACGACGGTCGACCGTCGGATCAGCCTTCGATCGCACGGCACGAGTGAGTGGATACCGTTTCGGTCGTTAAGACCCACTGACGCGCAGGCCCCACTCCGTCAGACGGCCCGTGGCGTGGGCAGCGCTAGCTGGGCCAGCCCAGCTCGTCTCCCCTCGTCCTGGCCCATTCTGTTTTCCCGCGTGGCCCAGTAATTCAAATATGATTTAATCTATTTGGTTCAAATCCAATACTGCTGCCCACTTCAAATTTGAATAGTTTGAAATCTACTACACCAAATTTAACAAATTCTATATATTTGGAAAGCTCATGAAATTATCTAAATAATGCCACTGGCCTCATGTCCAAACTCGTAATTAAATTCAAATGATAAAAATAACAAGGCAGTGCCTTTTCTAACTTCAAATAAATACTAAAAATTATCTATAAATGATTTTGAGTTGATTCCAACTCTAATAATTCACATTTGACATAATCTAATTTTTTATGCAAAAATATAGCATAGTTGTTTTGCATGATCATGGACTAGATTCAAATAATGGCTATGGAGCCATTTCTAGTCCATTTAACACATACACATAAACTTATTTAAATAGTATGGGAGCTTCTCTCTCATTTAAATTGTGATCCTAAGTAATTAAAATAGAGGTACTTACCTTGGTCTAATAAGCCTCATGCTTGGTTACTTAGAGATTTTAAATCATTTAGATGTTAGTTTTAAATTATATGAGGTGTAGCACCTCATTTAAATTATTACTCCCTCATAATAGATATGAAAGGTTGACCTGGGTCAAGTTATATTTCATACCTTATTATTATTTGTGGAGATTAAATCTTGATAGGATTTAATGAGAGGAAATTATTTTCTCCAAAGACTTAAATAGCAAATCAAATAAATGCTCCTAATGAGAGGAAATTATTTTTCTCTTAAATAAGAACAAACCAAGTAACTCACCATACCATGCTTGAATTGATGTTAGAATAAGTTGTGTGAACCCTTTTGTGTGTTTTAGTCTAGCATGTAAGTATTGTTTGGTGATTGTGTACCTCGTATTCATCTATAGACGCTAGTACCGGGGACTATCAGGAGGAGGAGGTATTCTACCCGGAGGAAGAGCCTGAAAACTTTGATCACCTCACCAATCAAGGCAAGCTAACACTCTTGCAAGGTTCCCTTGTGCAAAGCTCTACAGGAACAAGGCACCATTAGTTTTACTTTATGCTTAATGCTCCTATCCCAAGTTTTTACTTTACAAGCTTTTTCTAAATTTTGTTTATCAAAAGTTTACTTTTTGATTCATGATTCACTTGGTAGATATAGAGTAGAACAAGAGCATCAAAGTCAGCCTAGAGCAAGAAAAGCTAGTTAGCACCCCTCATGACTAGTTGCTATTGCTAAATAAATAAAATTGATTACTCTAGATGGGAGCATGTGAAATGAAATGACCTTGAAAACCTTGGAATGATGATTCATTCTATTGAAAGATTTTGAAGGTGAATATGACTGGTGAATGACTTGGTGAATTTTACGAAAACTGATGGTTGGGTTCGGATGCGATACCATTCCAATTTGAAAGTACCCCCACAATACCCAACATGGGTAAGGGCTTAACTAGAAATTTATGTGCTTTAGTATGGGTTCCCTCTAAACAAGCGTGATGGCGTGTATTTCACACGTTCGTTGGGCAACCCCAAGAGGAAGGTATGATGAGCACATCAGCAAGTTTTCCCTCAGAAAGAAACCAAGGTTTATCGAACCAGGAGGAGCCAAGAAGCACGTTGAAGGTTGATGGCGGCGGGATGTAGTGCGGCGCAACACCGCAGATTCCGGCGCCAACGTGGAACCCGCACAACACAACCAAAGTACTTTGCCCCAACGAAACGAGTGAGGTTGTCAATCTCACCGGCTTGCTGTAACAAAGGATTAACCGTATTGTGTGGAAGATGATTGTTTGCGGAGAAAACAGTAAAAACAAGTATTGCAGTAGATTGTATTTCAGTAAAGAGAATTGGACCGGGGTCCACAGTTCACTAGAGGTGTCTCTCCCATAAGACGAACAAGCATGTTGGGTGAACAAATTACAGTTGGGCAATTGACAAATAAAGAGAGCATGACAATGCACATACATATCATGATGAGTATAGTGAGATTTAATTGGGCATTACGACAAAGTACATAGACCGCCATCCAACTGCATCTATGCCTAAAAAGTCCACCTTCGGGTTATCATCCGAACCCCTCCAGTATTAAGTTGCAAAGCAACGGACAATTGCATTAAGTATGGTGCGTAATGTAACTAGTGACTACATCCTTGAACATAGCACTAATGTTTTATCCCTAGTGGCAACAGCACAACACAACCTTAGAACTTTCGTCACTCGTCCCGGTGTCAATGCAGGCATGAACCCACTATCGAGCATAAGTACTCCCTCTTGGAGTTAAAAGCATCTACTTGGCCAGAGCCTCTACTAGTAACGGAGAGCATGCAAGATCATAAATAACACATAAGCATAACTTTGATAATCAACATAACAAGTATTCTCTATTCATCGGATCCCAACAAACGCAACATATAGAATTACATATAGATGATCTTGATCATGATAGGCAGCTCACAAGATCCGACAATGATAGCACAATGGGGAGAAGACAACCATCTAGCTACTGCTATGGACCCATAGTCCAGGGGTAGACTACTCACTCATCACTCCGGAGGCGACCATGGCGGTGTAGAGTCCTCCGGGAGATGATTCCCCTCTCCGGCAGGGTGCCGGAGGCGATCTCCGGGATCCCCCGAGATGGGATCGGCGGCGACGGCGTCTCGGTAATGTTTTCCGTATCGTGGCTCTCGGTACCGGGGGTTTCGTCACGGAGGCTTTAAGTAGGCGGAAGGGCAAGTCGAGAGGGGGCACAGGGGCCCCGGATGACGAGGCGGCGCGGCCAAGGGGGGCCGCGCCGCCCTAGGGTTTGGCTCCCCCGTGGCCCCACTTCGTTTCGTCTTCGGACTTCCGGAAGCTTCGTGAGAAAATAGGCCCCCGGGCTTTTGTTTCGTCCAATTCCGAGAATATTTCTTTACTAGGATTTCTGAAACCAAAAACAGCGAAAACAACAGAATCGGCACTTCGGCATCTTGTTAATAGGTTAGTTCCGGAAAATGCACGAATATGACATAAAGTGTGCATAAAACATGTAGATAACATCAATAATGTGGCATGGAACACAAGAAATTATCGATACGTTGGAGACGTATCAGCATCCCCAAGCTTAGTTTCGCTCGTCCCGAGCGGGTAAAACGATAACAAAGATAATTTCTGGAGTGACATGCCATCATAATCTTGATCATACTATTTGTAAAGCATATGTAGAGAATGCAGCGATCAAAACAATGTGTATGACATGAGTAAACAAGTGAATCATAAAGCAAAGACTTTTCATGAATAGCACTTCAAGACAAGCATCAATAAGTCTTGCATAAGAGTTAACTCATAAAGCAATAATTCAAAGTAAAGGTATTGAAGCAACACAAAAGAAGATTAAGTTTCAGCGGTTGCTTTCAACTTGTAACATGTATATCTCATGGATATTGTCAACATAGAGTAATATAATAAGTGCAATAAGCAAGTATGTAGGAATCAATGCATAGCTCACACAAGTGTTTGCTTCTTGAGGTGGAGAGAAATAGGTGAACTGACTCAACATTGAAAGTAAAAGAATGGTCCTCATAGAGGAAAAGCATCGATTGCTATATTTGTGCTAGAGCTTTGATTTTGAAAACATGAAACAATTTTTGTCAACGGTAGTAATAAAGCATATGCATCATGTAAATTATATCTTATAAGTTGCAAGCCTCATGCATAGTGTACCAATAGTGCCCGCACCTTGTCCTAATTAACTTGGACTACCGGATCTTTGCAATGCACATGTTTTGACCAAGTGTCACAATGGGGTACCTCCATGCCGCTCGTACAAAGGTCTAAGGAGAAAGCTCGCATTTTGGATTTCTCGCTTTTGATTATTCTCAACTTAGACATCCATACCGGGACAACATGGACAACAGATAATGGACTCCTCTTTAATGCATAAGCATGTGGCAACAATTATTATTCTCATATGAGATTGAGGATATATGTCCAAAACTGAAACTTCCACCATGAATCATGGCTTTAGTTAGCGGCCCAAAGTTCTTCTCTAACAATATGCATGCTCCAACCATGAAGGTGGTAAATCTCTCTTGCTTCGTACAAGACGGACATGCATAGCAACTCACATGATATCCAACAAAGAATAGTTGATGGCGTCCCCGTAAACATGGTTACCGCTCAACAAGCAACTTAATAAGAGATAAAGTGCATAAGTACATATTCAATACTACAATAGTTTTTAAGCTATTTGTCCCATGAGCTATATATTGCAAAGGTGAATGATGGAATTTTAAAGGTAGCACTCAAGCAATTTACTTTGGAATGGCGGAGAAATACCATGTAGTAGGTAGGTATGGTGGACACAAATGGCATAGTGGTTGGCTCAAGTATTTTGGATGCATGAGAAGTATTCCCTCTCGATACAAGGCTTAGGCTAGCAAGGTTATTTGAAACAAACACAAGGATGAACCGGTGCAGCAAAACTCACATAAAAGACATATTGTAAACATTATAAGACTCTACACCGTCTTCCTTGTTGTTCAAACTCAAAACTAGAAATTATCTAGACCTCAGAGAAACCAAATATGCAAACCAAATTTTAGCATGCTCTATGTATTTCTTCATTAATGGGTGCAAAGCATATGATGCAAGAGCTTAAACATGAGCACAACAATTTCCAAGTATCACATTACCCAAGACATTTATAGCAATTACTACATGTATCATTTTCCAATTCCATCCATATAACAATTTAACGAAGGAGAAACTTCGCCATGAATACTATGAGTAGAAACCAAGGACATATTTGTCCATATGCTACAGCGGAGCGTGTATCTCTCCCATAAAGTGAATGCTAGGATCCATTTTATTCAAACAAAACAAAAACAAAAACAAGCCGACGCTCCAAGAAAAAGCACATAAGATGTGGCCGAATAAAAATATAGTTTCAGGGGAGGAACCTGATAATTTGTCGATGAAGAAGGGGATGCCTTGGGCATCCCCAAGCCTAGACGCTTGAGTCTTCTTGATATATGCAGGGGTGAACCACCGGGTGCATCCCCAAGCTTAGAGCTTTCACTCTCCTTGATCATGTTGCATCATACTCCTCTCTTGATCCTTGAAAACTTCCTCCACACCAAACTCGAAACAACTCATTAGAGGGTTAGTGCACAATATAAATTGACATATTCAGAGGTGACACAATCATTCTTAACACTTCTGGACATTGCATAATGCTACTGGACATTAATGGATCAAAGAAATTCATCCAACATAGCGAAAGAGGCAATGCGAAATAAAAGGCAGAATCTGTCAAAACAGAACAGTTCGTATTGACGAATTTTAAAATGGCACCAGAATTGCTCAAACGAAAATGCTCAAATTGAATGAAAGTTGCGTACATATCTGAGGATCATGCTCGTAAATTGGCGTAATTTTCTGAGCTACCTACAGGGAGGTGGACCCAGATTCGTGACAGCAAAGAAATCTGGAACTGCGCAGTAATCCAAATCTAGTACTTACTTTTCTATCAACGGCTTAACTTGGCACAACAAAACTCAAAACTAAGATAAGGAGAGGTTGCTACAGTAGTAAACAACTTCCAAGACACAAAATAAAAAAAAGTACTGTAGGTAAAAACATGGGTTGTCTCCCATAAGCGCTTTTCTTTAACGCCTTTCAGCTAGGCGCAGAAAGTGTGTATCAAGTATTATCAATGGGTGGTACTTCTACAGCGGGGTGTGGGCTCTTCTCAACCAGGCATATTATATTAGATACATAAGTTTTAGCATCTCCCTTTTCATTAGTCTTAGGCGTGCTACTCTCATCAAACAAATTTTCAGGAACAAGCCAAGCATAATTATTTTCTAGTGCATCATTCATAGCTAGGAGCTTGCATGGTATTGGTGCTTTGATCTCCCCACCATCATCAATATTATTAGTGTATCTTATTCTATCCATATCCATCTTTTCAAGGAGACTAACAAAATTAGTAGGAGAACCAAGCATATTAAATTTAGCAAAGACCTTTCTAGCTTCTCTTGCTAGACCACCAAATTCTCTAAGAAGGGTTTCTAAAACAAAATCTTTCTTTTCCCCTTCTTCCATATCACCAAGTGTGAAAAACATATGTTGGATTATAGGATTGAGATTAACAAATTTGGCTTCCAACATGCGAACTAAAGCAGCAGCAGCAATTTCATAAGTAGGAGCAAGTTCTACCAAGTGTCTATCTTCAAAATCTTCAACGGTACTAACATGGGTGAAAAATTCTTCTATATTGTTCCTCCCAATTATAGACCCTTGTCCTACCGGTATGTTTTTTGTGGTAAAATTAAAAGGAAACATGATGAATCAAGTAAATGCAAGTAACTAATTTTTTTGTGTTTTTGATATAGAGTGCAAGACAGTAAATAAAGTAAAACTAGCAACTAATTTTTTTGTATTTTGATTTAGTGCAGCAAACAAAGTAGTAAATAAAATAAAGCAAGACAAAAACAAAGTAAAGAGATTGAGAAGTGGAGACTCCCCTTGCAGCGTGTCTTGATCTCCCCGGCAACGGCGCCGTAAAATATGCTTGATGGCGTGTATTTCACACGTTCGTTGGGCAACCCCAAGAGGAAGGTATGATGAGCACAGCAGCAAGTTTTCCCTCAGAAAGAAACCAAGGTTTATCGAACCAGGAGGAACCAAGAAGCACGTTGAAGGTTGATGGCGGCGGGATGTAGTGCGGCGCAACACCAGAGATTCCGGCGCCAACGTGGAACCGGCACAACACAACCAAAGTACTTTGCCCCAACGAAACAGTGAGGTTGTCAATCTCACCGGCTTGCTGTAACAAAGGATTTACCGTATTGTGTGGAAGATGATTGTTTGCAGAGAAAACAGTAAAAACAAGTATTGCAGTAGATTGTATTTCAGTAAAGAGAATTGGACCGGGCTCCACAGTTCACTAGAGGTGTCTCTCCCATAAGACGAACAGCATGTTGGGTGAACAAATTACAGTTGGACAATTGACAAATAAAGAGAGCATGACAATGCACATACATATCATGATGAGTATAGTGAGATTTAATTGGGCATTACGACAAAGTACATAGACCGCCATCCAACCGCATCTATGCCTAAAAAGTCCACCTTCGAGGTTATCATCCGAACCCCCTCCGGTATTAAGTTGCAAAGCAACAGACAATTGCATTAAGTATGGTGCGTAATGTAACTAGTGACTACATCCTTGAACATAGCACTAATGTTTTATCCCTAGTGGCAACAAGCACAACACAACCTTAGAACTTTCTGTCACTGTCCCAGGTGTCAATGCAGGCATGAACCCACTATGGAGCATAAGTACTCCCTCTTGGAGTTAAAAGCATCTACTTGGCCAGAGCATCTACTAGTAACGGAGAGCATGCAAGATCATAAATAACACGTAAGCATAACTTTGATAATCAACATAACAAGTATTCTCTATTCATCGGATCCCAACAAACGCAACATATAGAATTACATATAGATGATCTTGATCATGATAGGCAGCTCACAAGATCCGACAATGATAGCACAATGGGGAGAAGACAACCATCTAGCTACTGCTATGGACCCATAGTCCAGGGGTAGACTACTCACTCATCACTCCGGAGGCGACCATGGCGGTGTAGAGTCCTCCGGGAGATGATTCCCCTCTCCGGCGAGGGTGCCGGAGGCGATCTCCGGGATCCCCCGAGATGGGATCGGCGGCGACGGCGTCTCGGTAATGTTTTCCGTATCGTGGCTCTCGGTACCGGGGGTTTCGTCACGGAGGCTTTAAGTAGGCGGAAGGGCAAGTCGAGAGGGGGCACAAGGGCCCCAGATGACAGGGCGGCGCGGCCAAGGGGGGGCCGCGCCGCCCTAGGGTTTGGCTCCCCTGTGGCCCCACTTCGTTTCGTCTTCGGACTTCTGGAAGCTTCGTGAGAAAATAGGCCCCTGGGCTTTTGTTTCGTCCAATTCCGAGAATATTTCTTTACTAGGATTTCTGAAACCAAAAACAGCAGAAAACAGCAACTGGCACTTCGGCATCTTGTTAATAGGTTAGTTCCAGAAAATGCACGAATATGACATAAAGTGTGCATAAAACATGTAGATAACATCAATAATGTGGCATGGAACACAAGAAATTATCGATACGTTGGAGACGTATCAAAGCGTCATCGGGGTTAGGCTGGAGGCTGCCTCTACAACAAAAGAACTGATGAGAAATAATGTTAATATGAGGTGAATGTCCGGCCCAAGCCCTGTGCAGTTCCCGGGTTGACTGCGGTTTTCACCGGGAGGCCAAGCTCATGGGGAGAGGTGCCTATACTAGAGTATGTAAGTGAAAGGTTATGGTTGGTAGTCCGCATACGGAGTATGATAAATCGGGGCCGCTTAACCACGACGGATTATTGCAAATGTTGTGGCACAAGTGTACGACCTCTGCGAGTGTAGAACTATTCGAATAGCCGTGTCCACGGTTATGGACGGTTGGAAAGGCCATACTGTTCCGTCATCAGATCATTTTCAAAAATGTGACATGTGACTTGTGACTTGAATTTGAAAGGTGAATGGTGACTTTGAATTGAATCACAACAGAGTTGTGGGAATGACACTAATGTTCCCACTTGAGTTAGTCTAGTAATTCAAGCATCTTTACTAAATGTTTATGAAATAAACTTGGCTTTATGCAAATAAACCTAGAGCTTAGTATCCCCTTACTATAATTGATGGTGCTTACACTAGTATTAGTTTGCGAGTACTTTAAAAGTACTCATGGCTTTGTCCCTGGCTATTCAAATGGCCACACTATGAAGGTGAACAAGCAAGTACGAGGAAGATGGACAAGCAGGACGTCTACGACAACTAGGACTACTCCCGACGTCAAGCGTTGGCCTCGTGGATTAGATAGCCACTACTACTTCGCTTCCGCTATTTGTGATGTTCGTTGATCAATAGATCAACTACTATTGTAATATTGGATCATGTGATCTACCTTTGTAAGACGATTATGTGTTGTAATAAATGATGACTCTATGATATTCAACTATTATGTCTCGCAACAACAATATTCCTGGGATTGCGATGTATGGCATAATAGGCATCTGGACTTAAAAATCCGGGTGTTGACAAGTTGGTATCAGAGCCATTGTTTGACCTTAGGAGACCCTAGTTAGAATGGACGTCCGAAAAACTTAGTTTCCAAAACAAAGAAAGTGAATAGTTCTGAAAATTTATTCTCACCCTTACCTTAAGATCTTTTCAAAAGAATAAATCCATACTCTACTTTTCTTTGTAATTGTACCTAAAACTTTGCACACTTGATCACCTCATTAACTTACTCATCCTCATTGCTCACAGATGGAGTACCAATGGGAGTTCTATCAGCTTGGTCGCGGAGGAGAACTAACGTTCGAAAAAGATTTGAAGCAACTAGTGGAATACCTAGGCCACCCGTATCCCGAGTTCTTCGGAATACCCCTCAAAAACCACTCCGGAGAACCACCTCGGTGGGAAGTTTCTACTGATCTACGAAGAAAGCTTGGAGCTCCGGTATGGGAAACCATCTGGTTTTCCATAACGGGAAACACCTGGAAGGAAGGACTAGACAGAGCTATGCAAGAAGCAATTTCCCGTCTGTGTGGACAAAATGAGAACAAGATCAAGAACACTCGCTTCATCTACTACCCAAGACATGACCCCATGGGAAGACCAATGACCATGCCCCCGCACACGAAGATGAACCCCTATGTAGCACACCAGGACTTCAAGAGGTACAAAACCCGCAGGGATTTGGACAACGCCCTCGCCTCTCGCCAAGCACATTACCCATGAAGACGAAGAATTCCCCCCTGAAGAGTAGTATCATTTAAGGCACTTTCGTATGTGTGAGTTGTATCAGGATCCCCTTGTATCGTAGAGCGAATGAATGGTTCTTCAAACCAACGGTGTGTTAGCTTTGTAATATGTGATGTTTGGTATGAATGAAAAAGTGTTGTTGGTTTTACCCCCGCAACACTACTAAAATTTTCAAGTTATGAACTTTTTAAAACTTTAACAAAACAAACCATAGAAATTTCCCTCTTATCTTATCATCTACCTCAATGTTCAGATGGCCCCACCAACCCGCAACACCACCCAAGATGCCATGATGCAACTACTGCAGACGATGATGGCAGACCGAGAAGCCGAAAGAGCTGAACGCCAAGCAAACCTTGCTGCACTGCAACAGATAGCTCAGAACAATCAAGGCCACGGAAACAATGATCACCCTGGATCAAAGCTGAAGAACTTTCAGCACACCAACCCTCCGGTATTCAACAAGACCGAAGAGCCCCTTGATGCCGATGACCGGCTCCGGACCATGGAGAACAACCTCGAAGTTGCGGGAGTTGAAGCCGCAGAAAAAGTACTGTTCGCCACCCACTACCTGTCAGGACCTGCCAGAGCCTGGTGGACAAGTGCCCGTGCAATGAATGCGGGACATATGATGACATGGGAAGACTTCAAGCTGAAGTTCAGCAAGTACCATGTGCCCCAAGGACTGATCAAGAAAATGAGGGACGAGTTCCGTGAACTCAAGCAAGGAAGGATGTCCGTGGTGGAATACCGCGCGCGACAGGTTTCTCACTCTGTCAAGGTACGCCCCGGATGAGACCGACACCAATGAGAAGAGAAAGGAAAGATTTCTGAACGGACTGCACGGCGAGATGCAAACCGTGTTAGTGAACATTCCGTTCGCTGACTTAGAAGCCCTCGTGGACTCAGCCATACAGATGGAAGGAAAGCTGCATCAGGCCAATGAGAACCGCAAGCGCAGAATGATGAACCAGAATGGGCCCCACAATGCCCAAAAACACCGCAACAACCACTCTGGAGGATTTACCCCAAGGAACAACAGGCCACCTTCTCAGACTTACCGCCCAAGCAACAACAACAACAGCAGCAACCACCACAACCACCGCAACACCAACAGCAACAACAGCGATGGCAACCGCACCAACAACAACAACCACCCCAATGGCAACAACAGGAACCCCAATACTGCCCCAATAACTGGAAGCAACACTGCTCCCGTCAACCCCAAGGACAAGTCCACGATCAACTGCTATGAATGTGGAGTTGTGGGCCACTACTCCAATGAGTGCCCCAAGAAGCTTGCCAAGATTGCCGCCAACACCACTGCACCTGCCCAGCAACAGCGTCGCTTCGCCGGTAGAAGGAACCAGAACAACAACAACGGCCGCCTCTACCACATGACTGCCACTCGAAGCCCGGGAAGCACCCCGAGACCATGCCAAGTATGTCTCCTCGTTAATAAAATGCTCAATCTCTCTTAGGAACCTAACTTTTCTTAAAATCTCGGGACGAGATTTGTTTAAGGGGGAAGGGTTTGTAACATCCCAAAAATTCAAAACAAAACAAATGAATTTCCCTAGTTCCAAATTTTGGAACCAACAAAAACTTTTATTAAATAGAGTGGGATACATAGTGATCTTGCTTAATTCTTGTGCTATTGCCATGATTGCTTGTTATTAGAATTTGAAGTGATCGAAAACCCTAAACCTCACCCCTCTTTTCACCATCCTAGTTAAAATAAGATAAAAGGATATTAAATAAGAAAAAGGCATATGTGCCTATGGCTATAATTATAAATCTTTACCCTAGACCTTTCCACTTTGTTTAGAGGTTTGGAAAACCTTCACACACCTTACCTAGTACTTGTCAAACCTAATTCAAGTTGTTTCTAAAGAGAATAAAAAGAAACTAAAAATGCCATAGAGGCATATGAGAGTAAAATGCAAATTTGTGAGTTTGAGAAGATTGACCCTAGGACTTGTTGTGAAGGGTTGGATCACCCCTATATACCATCTCAACACTCCACAACCTCATTTGGGTCAAGACAAGTCAAATCCAAACTCAAATGCAACATATGCATAGAAGCATATGTGGCACATAGCCATTTCACCAAATTTTACCCTATGACCCTAAACCTTGACCAAATGATGTGAAACCATCCCTCAACCTAAAATAACACTCAATTGACCCTAACCCATGTCCAAGTAGAGCAAGATCAACCATTTACAAGTTTAATGAAATTTGACACATCATCTCTTATGTGTTATGGCCATTTTTGCAAATCTTTGAACAAGACCTTTTTAAATGGATTCAATGGTTTGGAAATGTTTCTAAACTAATAAGAATCATATTAGAGTCAACAAAAGTCAAATTAAATGGAGAGAAATTAAATAGGGAGAAAATCCCAATTTCACTCGCATACACTTAGGCCAAAATTGCAAATCTTCACCAAAGGCCACCATAGCTCCATCTTTGGTTTCTAAAACACTTATATAACTCAAACAAACCCAAATGCATCAAAGAAACCAAAATCAATTCGAAATTTAACTCAAAACCATCTCACATGTGATGATGGTCATTTGTGGGATTTTTAACCTTGATCCCCTCTTTACCCCTCTGGTTTAATTCCTTCCTAAACTAAAATTGGTCAACTATTGCCATGTCATCCAAGACCATATGAAAGTGAACAACTTTCATGTTGACCACACATGCTAATGTTGACCAGGTTGACCAGTAGAGAGGTGACAAGTGAAGACTTTGAAACTATGTGAAGATCAACCCCATTTTTGAAATCTCACAAACCTTAACCAAATCCACCACCACCACCATTCTTGCTCTTTAATAATATGAATGAAGTGCACCAAAAAGAATTTCAAATTTTAAAAAGAATTTTCTTGCGGCCATTGTGTCGAGCACTTGGCAGGCAATATTCCAGAAGTGCAATACACCTCATTACCCACTGGATTTTAGGCTAAACCATCTTTATCTTGTGATGATGTTGCTCCTCTGCACCCTCTGCATCGAGCCATGTCCTTGCTGGTGCTGGTTAAAGTGAGGAGATGATCCTTTTCACCTTGCCATGCACAAGCCGGCCACCGTTGCCCTCTCGTTCTCTGGCCTCTCTCTCTCACCCAAACTTTGTCCTGGAGAATCCCCTGACAAGGCTGATCATGATCATACACGATTGGAGCATAGGGACGCACGCTACTGGCCAGAACACGCACGCCCTGTACGCCCAAAACCATGCCGGCCGACGCGGTGACCGCGCACCGGCCACGCCGATGCGTCAAGCACTCGAACGACGCCGTCCTCCCCTGCAGCCCTACCCGGGCGTTGAGCATCTACTCCCCGCCCTCTACACACTAGACACGCTCCCGAGCCTGCCCCTGCACCGTAGCCACCGCCATGATCAAGACCTTCCGCCACGGTACTGCGAGGACGCCATCATTGCTAGCACGCCACAGACCATCTTTGGACGCGCCATCACGCGCGCTAGCTCCGCCTAGACGTCGCCTACAAGATGCGCTCCATAGCTTGCCCCTTCGATCGCCAGAAGCGTCGAGCCCACCGTCGACCTCACAAAGCACCCGCCGGCCACCTCCCCCGCTATAAAAAGAGACCCCCTCAGCCTTCTCCTTCCACACCAAACTCGCTCCACTCCTCCTTCTGAGCCTCCTCAATCCCTCTCTCATCCACATTGCGCAGTAGAACGCTCCAATCGAGACGTCGATCGCCGGAGTCCGCCGCAGAACCACCCTTCGATTTAGGCCACCCCAAGCGACGCCGCGACCACCATTCAACTCCTCGTCATCTACAACCTCTCCTCGAACCAGCGCCGCCCCTCGCCGGAGCTCCGTCAAGCCGCCGACCCCCTACCTCGCCGTCGCAGCACGCCCTCCTCCCCGTCGACGACGACGACGGTCGACCGTCGGATCAGCTTCTGATCGCACGGCACAGGTGAGTGGATACCGTTTCGGTCGTTAAGACCCACTGACGCGCAGGCCCCACTCCGTCAGACGGCCCGTGGCGTGGGCAGCGCTAGTTGGGCCAGCCCAGCTCGTCTCCCCTCGTCCTGGCCCATTCTGTTTTCCCGCGTGGCCCGATAATTCAAATATGATTTAATCTATTTGGTTCAAATCCAATACTGCTGCCCACTTCAAATTTGAATAGTTTGAAATCTACTGCACCAAATTTAACAAATTCTATATATTTGGAAAGCTCATGAAATTATCTAAATAATGCCACTGGCCTCATGTCCAAACTCGTAATTAAATTCAAATGATAAAAATAACAAGGCAGGGCCTTTTCTAACTTCAAATAAATACTAAAAATTATCTATAAATGATTTTGAGTTGATTCCAACTCTAATAATTCACATTTGACATAATCTAATTTTTTATGCAAAAATATAGCATAGTTGTTTTGCATGATCATGGACTAGATTCAAATAATGGCTATGGAGCCATTTCTAGTCCATTTAACACATACACATAAACTTATTTAAATAGTATGGGAGCTTCTCTCTCATTTAAATTGTGATCCTAAGTAATTAAAATAGAGGTACTTACCTTGGTCTAATAAGCCTCATGCTTGGTTACTTAGAGATTTTAAATCATTTAGATGTTAGTTTTAAATTATATGAGGTGTAGCACCTCATTTAAATTATTACTCCCTCATAATAGATATGAAAGGTTGACCTGGGTCAAGTTATATTTCATACCTTATTATTATTTGTGGAGATTAAATCTTGATAGGATTTAATGAGAGGAAATTATTTTCTCCAAAGACTTAAATAGCAAATCAAATAAATGCTCCTAATGAGAGGAAATTATTTTTCTCTTAAATAAGAACAAACCAAGTAACTCACCATACCATGCTTGAATTGATGTTAGAATAAGTTGTGTGAACCCTTTTGTGTGTTTTAGTCTAGCATGTAAGTATTGTTTGGTGATTGTGTACCTCGTATTCATCTATAGACGCTAGTACCGGGGACTATCAGGAGGAGGAGGTATTCTACCAGGAGGAAGAGCCTGAAAACTTTGATCACCTCACCAATCAAGGCAAGCTAACACTCTTGCAAGGTTCCCTTGTGCAAAGCTCTACAGGAACAAGGCACCATTAGTTTTACTTTATGCTTAATGCTCCTATCCCAAGTTTTTACTTTACAAGCTTTTTCTAAATTTTGTTTATCAAAAGTTTACTTTTTGATTCATGATTCACTTGGTAGATATAGAGTAGAACAAGAGCATCAAAGTCAGCCTAGAGCAAGAAAAGCTAGTTAGCACCCCTCATGACTAGTTGCTATTGCTAAATAAATAAAATTGATTACTCTAGATGGGAGCATGTGAAATGAAATGACCTTGAAAACCTTGGAATGATGATTCATTCTATTGAAAGATTTTGAAGGTGAATATGACTGGTGAATGACTTGGTGAATTTTACGAAAATTGATGGTTGGGTTCGGATGCGATACCATTCCAATTTGAAAGTACCCCCACAATACCCAACATGGGTAAGGGCTTAACTAGAAATTTATGTGCTTTAGTATGGGTTCCCTCTAAACAAGCGTCATCGGGGTTAGGCTGGAGGCTGCCTCTACAACACAAGAACCTGATGAGAAATGATGTTAATATGAGGTGAATGTCCGGCCCAAGCCCCGTGCGGTTCCCGGGTTGACTGCGGTTTTCACCGGGAGGCCAAGCTCATGGGGAGAGGTGCCTATACTAGAGTATGTAAGTGAAAGGTTATGGTTGGTAGTCCGCATACGGAGTATGATAAATCAGGGCCAGTTAACCTCGACGGATTATTGCAAATGTTGTGGCACAAGTGTACGACCTCTGCAGAGTGTAGAACTATTCGAATAGCCGTGTCCACGGTTATGGACGGTTGGAAAGGCCATACTGTTCCGTCATCAGATCATTTTCAAAAATGTGACATGTGACATGTGACTTGAATTTGAAAGGTGAATGGTGACTTTGAATTGAATCACAACAGAGTTGTGGGAATGACACTAATGTTCCCACTTGAGTTAGTCTAGTAATTCAAGCATCTTTACTAAATGTTTATGAAATAAACTTGGCTTTATGCAAATAAACCTAGAGCTTAGTATCCCCTTACTATAATTGATGGTGCTTACACTAGTATTAGTTTGCGAGTACTTTAAAAGTACTCATGGCTTTGTCCCTGGCTATTCAAATGGCCGGACTATGAAGGTGAACGAGCAGTACAAGGAAGATGGACAGCGGGACGTCTACGACAACTAGGACTACTCCGACGTCAAGCGTTGGCCTGTGGATTAGATAGCCACTACTACTTCGCTTCCGCTATTTGTGATGTTCGTTGATCAATAGATCAACTACTATTGTAATATTGGATCATGTGATCTACCTTTGTAAGACGATTATGTGTTGTAATAAATGATGACTCTATGATATTCAACTATTATGTCTCGCAACAACAATATTCCTGGGATTGCGATGTATGGCATAATAGGCATCTGGACTTAAAAATCCGGGTGTTGACAGCCGCCGACCCCCTACCTCCGCCGTGCCAGCAATCTCTTCTCATCGACGACGATGACGACGCTCGACCGTCGATCGTCCATCTAATCCAACCGCTCACAGTAACAGGTACCGATTCGGTGTTTAAGAGTCATTGACGCCTGGGCCCTACCTCGTCAGACGGCCCACAGTGTGGGCAGCGCTAGTTGGGCCAGCCCAGCTCATCTCCCCTCGTCATGGCTCATTCTGTTTCCCGCGCTGGCCCTTTTATTTGAATTTGGTTAATTCTTTAAGTTTGAAATTCAATACTGGCCTTTGTTAGAATTTAAATAGTTTCAAATCTACAAGTCAAAAATTGGTGATTCAAAATTTTCTAGAATCCATACGAAATTATCTAGCTAACCCCACTGGTTTGAACCCTAGAACTATTATAGAATTTGAGTAGTAAAAATAACAAGACAGATACTTTTCAGATTTCAAATAATTATTAAAAATCAACCCAAATGAATTTTGGGGTGAATCCAATTTCTATGGTTCACATTTCAACCCCTCTAATTGTTTATGCAAAAATAAGATATGGGTACTGTACATGATCATGGGCTAGAATCCCAAAATTCGCTATGTAGTTAATACTAGCCCATTTAAATCACTTTTCAAATTTAATATTTTAAATCTATGAGGTGTAGCACCTCATTTAAATAATTTTCTCAAGTGGTATGAAGTAATGTCATGACCTCTATTGCATGGTCTCATATATGCTCACTTGAGGATCTTAAATCACATAGTTATTTAAATGGCATGAGATGATGAATCTCATTTAAATCATGTTTCTCAAATAATAAGTGTGAAGTGTTGACCTTGGTCAACATGTGATCATACATGGTTATTAGAGGAGATTAAATCTTAACAAGGTTCAATGAGAGGAAATTATTTCTCCCAAACCCAAGAGAAACCCTAATCCACATCTCAATAAGAGGAAATGATTTTCCTAATACTAAGTAAGGCAGCCCTAGCATTACTTTGGGTAGAAATGTTAAGTGATGATGCTAGATCATTTGTGTGAGCCTTTAAGGCTAATTAAGTCTACTTAAGTATTGTTTTGTGAATGTATCCTCGTTTTCGTTTATAGACGCTAGTACCGGAGACTATCAAGAGGAGGAGGTATTCTACCAAGAGGAAGGAGAAGAAAACTTTGAGCACTACCCCAATCAAGGCAAGCTATTACCAATGCAAGCTAGACTAATGCAAGTTATATTGTTGCAAGCTATACCCTTGCCATTTTACCTAAGTGCAAAGCTCTACAAGAGCAAGGCACCATTACTTTTTACTTTATGCTTAATGGTCCTATCCCAAGTTTTTTACTTTACAAGTTTTACTGAATTTTATTTATCAAAGTAACTTTTGATTCATGATTCACTTAGTTTAGTTATGGAGTAGTACAAGAGTATCCAACTTAGCATAGAGCAATACAAGTTGCTTAGCACCCCTCATGACTAGTTGCTAGTGCTAAACTAAAATTGACTACTCTAGATGGAAACTTGTGAAAACCAATGACTTTGAAAACCTTGGAATGATGAGTCATTCTATTGAAAGATTTTGAAGGTGAATATGACTTGTGAATGACTTGGTGAAATTTACCAAAAACTGATGGTTGGGTTCGGATGCGATACCATTCCAATTCTTAAGTATCCCCACAATACCTGAATCTGGGTAAGGCTTAACTGGAAACTTATGTATTTTAGTATGGGTTTCCTCTGAACAAGCGTCATAGGGGTTATGCCGAGGCTGCCTCCATTGAAAGTGAAATGACGTGAAATGAGGTGAATGTCCTACCCAAGCCCTGTGCAGTTCCCGGGTTGACGGTTTGTTTTCACCGGGAGGCCAAGCTCATGGGGAGAGGTGCCTATACTAGGGTATGTAAATGAAAGGTTAGGATTGGTAGTTCGCGCACTGAGTGCGATAAATCAGGGCCAGTTACCCCTGACGGACTATTGCAATTATTGTGGCTCAAGTGTACAACCTCTGCAGAGTGTAGACCTATTCGAATAGCCGTGTCCGCGGTCATGGACAGTTGGAAAGGCCATACTGTTCTGTCATCAGAACTTTTCTAAAATATGAATGGTGACTTGTGACTTGATGTTGAAAGGTGACTTTGACTTTGAATCACAACTGAGTTGTGGGAATGACACTAATGTTCCCGCTTGAGTTAAGTTAGGCAAATGAGGAGTCTCTGTTTATAAATGCTTACGAAATAAAACTGGCTTTATGCAAATAAACTTAGCGCTTAGAACCCCCTTACTATAGTTGATAGTACTTACACTAGTTTTAGTTTGCGAGTACTTTAAAGTACTCATGGCTGTGTCCCTGGCTATTCAAATGCCAGACTATGAAGAAGAGCCCCAGTACCAGGATGAAGGACAGCAGGACGTCTACGACAACTAGGACCACTCCTGACGTCAACAGTTGCCTGTGGAACAGATGGACCACAACCGCTACTTCTCTTCCGCTATACGATTTGTATTTGGATCTCTAGATCCCCTATGTTGTATTAAGACTGGATCATGTGATCCTTTGTTGCAAGACGATTATGTGTTGTAATGAATGATGTGTTGTGATATCAATCTATTATGTGTCGCAAAAACAATATTCCTTTGATTGCGAGGAATGGCATAATAGGCATCTGGACTTAAAAATCCGGGTGTTGACAATCCCTGGATGGGAAAGTTGATGTCCTCGGCCGCGAGGCTGACGCTCATCAATTCCTGCTTATCGAGCTTGCCGTTGCGTGTGATGGCGGTGTGCCTCTTGGGAGAGGGTGTGCATGGCCTATTTGACAAGGCCAGGTCTCGTTTCTACTGGGAAGCAAACGGGGCTAAACGCAAGTACCATTGGGTCAGATGGTCGGCGATGTGTAAGCCTAAATGCCCGGGGGTCTAGGTATTGTGGACACGAGACTTATGAACATTTGCCTTTTGGCCAAGTGGATTTGGAGGCTGTACGCTGGGGAGCAAGGCCTCTGGGCGGAGATCCTTATGGCTAAATATCTGGGGGAGAGGGACCTCCTTGCAGATAAGCATAGGCCCGGATCCCATTTTTGGAATGCTATCCAAAAGATCAAACATGTCTTCGGCATGGGGGGCAGACATGCTATTCACAACAGCCGCGCCACTAGATTCTGGGTGGACTGGTGGCATGAGAAGGGTCCCCTCAAGGATCAGTTCCCGGGCCTATTTGCCATTGCGTCGGAACCCCTGACCATTGTGGCTACGCTCTTCCGGGGGAACCAGTGCAGGCTCACGTTCCGCCGTGAACTGTGCTTTGGGGAGCGCGTGGAGTTGGCAAACATCGCCCGGCTGGTGGAGGCCGTCCGCCTGTCGGAGACTCAAGATCGGATATCGTGGTCCTTGGAGCCAAATGGGAAGTTCTCCGTGCGGTCTTTGTACAAGAGCTTATGCCAAGGCATTCCCCACAAACACTATGGGATAGTGTGGGAGATCACGGTGCCACTCAAAGTCCGTATCTTTTTGTGGCAACTTTCGAAACGTCGACTCCCCTCCAATGACAACATCCGGAAGCGTAAGGGTCCATCCAATGGTACTTGCGCCCTTTGCTTGGAGGTGGAGGATAACAACCACATCTTCTTTAGATGTCCACTGGCGCGCTTCATGTGGAGTGCGGTCAGAGACCTTCTTGGTTGTCCTTGGAAACCCTCGTGCTTTGCCGACATATTTCGGTATATGCGCGTCCACGTCGGCCAGACTCAGAGAGTTCTTTGGTTGGCGTGCACTGCTCTTCTTTGGTCACTCTGGAACGTTAGAAACAAATTCACCATTGAGGGTAGTTTCCCAGCTAACCCGGCTGACGGCTTGTACAAAATGACTGTTTACTTGCAGGCTTGGAAGCTTCTGGCTAGGAGAGGAGACCGACAAGCGGTGGAGCTGGTGATTGGCAGGATCCGAGCTCTTCATGCTTCTATCAGAGATAGTGTCTAGTGCTCCCCACTGGGGCAGAGTGGTGTCAGGTGGCGCTCGGTGTTTCTAGGCGGCAGGCTTTGGCGTTGGGGCTTCGCCTCGTCGTCTGATGAGCTTGGTCGATCACCTTGTATCTTGTATCTTGTGTTGTCCAGGTCGTGTACCCTGTGCTTGTGGTTGTGTGGAGCGTCCCTCCATCTTGTCGCGTCTTGTTCGTGTTATGGATGCTGTTTGAATCCTGCCACCGTCCGGCCTGCCGGCCCAGCCGCCGGCCCACCCGGTCTGTGCTGGGTCTGGAACTAGTGCAAGTCGGGCCACCTACATAGGGGGTTCCGGCCTGGTCCGGCCCAGCCCCCGGTGCTCGCTGGCCTGTTTGGCGTGAGGCCCGGCCTGTCCAGCCTCTCTGTCGGGCTGGGCAGTTTCCCCCAGCGCGGCCCACCAAACCCATCCGGCCTGGGCCGCTCGCCCCACCGACCGGCCAGCTCGCCCATCCGGCCTGGGCTTCGGTTCGGCCGGGCTGCACGCCGGCCTGTCCGGCTGCTGCTCCGGTCGGCTGGCCTGTGCGCCGGCTGGGCCGTTTTTCCTGCGTGTTTTTGCTGTCTTTCTCCCCAACGGTTATTTTTCCCCTTTAGCTATAAATAGCTTTCTTGCACCTTGAGCTGTGCAAGTTCTTCCCCTCTCTTCACCTCCATTGTTGCTATTCGAAGAACTTGCTTCCCCTCTTGATTCCTCCCATGATTCTTGCCCATTCTTGAGGATTTGAGAGAGGAAATCTAGATCTACAATCTCCACCAATTAATTTCTCCTCTAAGTGAAGGGAACCCTTTGGATCTAGATCTTGGAGTCTTTTGTTGACTTTCCCCATTGTTCTTCCTCTCCAATCTCATCCTAGCATTCGTTGCTTGGGTGAGATTTGAGTGTGTAGGACTTGAACACCTCTAGTGTTCTTGCTTTGCATCATTGCATAGTGTTAAGCTCTCCACCATGATTAGTTCGAGTGAGAGACCGTGAGCTTGTTACTCTTGGAGGGAGACTTCCTAGTTGGTTTGGCGGTTGGTGCTCCGGTGATCTTTTCAAGGAAGATTGTGATGAGGCCCGGGCTTCTCCTTCGTGGAGCTTGTGAAGTGGTTGTGGAGCTTGCCATCTCCGGAGTGGAGGAAAAGCTAACCTTAAGGAAAGGGTCATTATCCTTCGTGGGTGTGGCTCGAAGAATAGGGTGAGCCTTCGTGGCGTTGGGGAATCCTTCGTGGGACCTCCACTCCTCCAAACATGACGTACCTTCTTGCAAAGGAAGGGAACACGGGAATACATCCTCGTCTCCGCGTGCCTCGGTTATTTCTATACCCGAGCTCTCTTTCCTTGTGATAGCCATCGTGCTTGAAGTACATATATCTTGCTATCACTTGCGCTACATATATCTTGTGTCTATCTTGCTTAGCTCTAGTTGTTATTGTTACACTTAGTTGAGCTTAGCATATTTAGGGTTTGTGCTTGTAAACTAAACGTTAGTTTAATTCCGCATTCTTACAAGACAAATCCGTAAGAGTTATTTAAACGCCTATTCACCCCCTCTAGGCGACATCTCGTCCTTTCGAGTAATGCAGTTCGTTTGGCTAAGTTGTATGCCGTAGAATACTCGTACCCTTGTGTTGAACCTCTTAGGATTTATTAATTTAAAGTTGGGCTTCTAATGCCTTTTATCTAAAAAAAGTTTTACCGTTCTTCATACCCTCTATCCATTTTTGTGTTTGCACATGTGAAAGAATGAAATATAGATGGATCGGTAAGATCCACACAACTTATGAAATTTCTCATCACCCACATGTATATTCTAATAATCAAGGAAAAAAATATCCACCTATGGGCCGATAAAAAAAAAAGATCAATAAGTCGGCCCTTCAAAGTGCCACTAGTAGAAAAAGAGGCTTCCGTCCACCCCCATTAGTCCCGGAAATATTTGAACCGCGACTAAAGGGGGCTTTAGTCGCGGTTCGGGAGGCGACCCGCGACTAATGCTCCATCCGCGACGAAAGGGTACCCCTTTAGTCGCGGTTCGGGATGCGGCCGGCGGAAAAACCTTTAGTCGCGGTTGGGGACACCAACCGCGACTAAAGGGTACTCCTTTAGTCGCGGTTGGTGTCCCCGACCGCGACTAAAGGTTTTTCCGAGTTTTTTTACTCCCACGCACCCTGCACCCCCCCCCCGTGGATCGCCTTTTTTGGTTTGTAAAATACAAAAGAAAATGATAGAAAATTCAAAAAAAAATTGTTTTTAGATTCTTGTATGTTATGCAACCTACTATTCGGAGAAATTAAGAAATTCGAATTTCCACTTTTTTTGCAAAAAAAGTTTAGAAAATGGTAAAACCGCAATAACTTTTGCATACGACGTCGGAAAAAAACGTATAATATATCAAAAAAATATTTATATCCGAATTCACCAGGGTTTACCCGGTTAGCCAATTTTTAGATTCTCAAAATTCCAAATGGAAATACAAAAGCAGAAAGATTTTAGTTTTTTCTATAAATTATGGATTTTATATTTTTTTAATTTTTTAAAACCTAAAATTAATAATTTCATTCTGCATAAAGATTACTATCATTTTTACCCAATTTTTAGATTTTCAAATTTTTAGATTTTAGGTTTTTTTAAAAAATATTTAATTAATTAATAAAATTAAAAATAATACAAATTAAAAAGTTAATGTTTATTTATTTATTCAATATTATTATTACATCATTACTTTTGTTTATTAAAAGAATTATTTGAAATTCAAACAATAAAGAAATGTGACATCGATCAACATGTTAATAGGATTGATATGATACTACTATCACATACATGCGCGCGGAGCACTTGGATGCGGAACGGAATGGAACTCGGAAGTTAAGCGTGCTAGAGGTGGAGTAGTGGGAGGATGGGTGACCGAGCGGGAAGTTTGACCACGAGTAAGTAATTTGACTAGAGATAAGTGTAGTTAGAGATAGAGACTAAGCTATGCAAATAACTGAAATAAGAGAAATTCTGAAGAAAAAAAAGAAAAAAAAACGGAGTGAAAAAAATTAGAAATCGAAATGAATTAAAAAAATTTAACGAAATAGCCTTTAGTCCCGGTTGGGGACACCAACCGCGACTAAAGGTCCTTCGCCCAAGCGCACGGCAGCCGCCCACGTGGACGGGCCTTTAGTCGCGGTTCGTAAGCAACCGCGACTAAAGGGGGGGGCCTTTAGTCGCGCTTAATTAGTCGCGGTTGCGCAACCGCGACTAATGGCAGTTGCGAACCGCGACTAAAGGACATTTTTCTACCAGTGTGCTTGGCCTCCTCAACTTCTGTCCCCGACTTCTATCCTCTTTCTTCCCTAGGGCTCCCTACATGACTCGGTCCCTTGTGTCGCTATGCTACCACTCCGTCCACACGATACTTCCCATATTTCCCTTGTGTCGCTATGCTACCTCCTCCAAACCCCACATTTGCATAAGGATGGCATGGATGGACCTTATGTGGGAGCTTCGTTTAAGTCTTAAACATGGAACTCATTCGCAGTGCCTAGTTCGGAGAAACTATGCGCCAAGGAGATGTATTCATGGATCTATGGTAGCAGTATCTAGCTCCATCAGGGCTCTCGTGTTTGAATGGATATCTGCAGGATGTGCACCCACCACGGACTACTGTGGATAGTATTACTATGAACAGTTGCTGGAATATGTGAATATGGCCTCACATTTTGCATGTCATGGACTAGCGGTGTTTTATATCATGGGCGTATCATGGGGGTACATACTTGTAATTTATTATACATGGGCAGCGTACACACGGAAATCCGATGGGTTAATGCGAGAGAGAGAGAGAGAGAGAGAGAGAATATTTATACAAGTTCAGGCTCTAGTAAACCTCATCAGATAAAGACCATACTCTTGTTTATGGATAGACTAGTAATTGAGCACGCGCACATGCACACTTAATAAAATTCCTAAATCAATAAATTAATCATATGAAAATATAACATCATACAATGCCCACATGCAACCAAATTATAACAATACTTTTTAAGGATAATATGAGTTGGCCTCTAAATTTAGGGTAACCTTGGAAATGCTGCAAATTGATCATTTTTTAGATCAATAGGGCAACTTCCCTGCATCCACTATTTTTGTAAAATGCAAAAAATAATTAGACATACATGACCCAAACCTGTAGCATAAAATACTTTTAGAAGGATGAGTGGCTAAGGTATAAGTTTCTGCAATCCCTTTAGAAGGCAACGAACAAGACGTTAAGGTCATATGCTTTAATGCAAAAAACAAAATAGGGAGAGGAATTGATCCAAAGATGCGGCATGCCTAAATATCAAAAACCAAATTTCTCATGAGTCCCAAGCCGGTATCTCACTATCGGTTATGTGATGAACAGTGTACCTTCAGTACGAGTATGAGTGATCACATCGTTGAAACATCATCGAGTAATGCTATATTTGTTGATCACCATAATGTAAGGAGAGCATTGTGCATACCCATTAGAATATCCGAATTAGAATATCGTTTGATTTGTCCATAATGTGAGGAGAACATTGCTATACAACCAATGACGGGTGGGAGCTAAACAGGAGCAAGATCTTACTGACTAAATAGATGACTGTGATCGTATGGAGGTGAACACCCAACAGCCGAGTGTGCCGAATCGCTGCGAGAGCGCGGTAGTATAACTTCCCATCAAGCTTTTCCTGCAGGCACTTTATAATGCAGGGTTGCGAGACCGACTCCCCCCGACAACCCAACATTGCAAATCCTCGGCAAGGTTTGGGAAGACAAGCAATTAACACCCCGCACCAAGGCCTTCTCATGGAGAATTATCAGAAGAGATATTCCCACAAGAGAAAGAGCTTCGAGGTACTCCAAACACATCATAAAATTTTGTTGCAGGTGCGGACTACCAGAGGATGATACACATTTATTTTTCACTTGCACCTTTGCTAGAGCTACTTGGTTCCATTCTCACTTGCACATTAGGTCAGATATCTTAGCAGCGAACTCCAACCACATAACCAACACCATCTCCAACATGCTAGCCCTCAGACATCCAACCACATTTTCACATTCTTTGGTGCTTGTGGAAGGAGAGAAATGAAAAACTCTTTTCCGCCCAACCAGGTTTTTGCCAGAACCAATGCCCTTGTAAAAAATTTAGAAACTAAACACACTTTACCACCACCGCCCAAGCCTCTTACTATCCCTACTGGCCCAAGAATTTTTGTTGATGCAGCATGGAAATTACCTACGAACAGGCAAACAACCAAGGCAGGTATCGACATCTACATAACTTGCAGGGTAAATTCAGAGGTCATCGATGTGTTCAGTTTACCCAAGGCTGCAAACATAGCAACCCCCATACAGGCAGAAGCAGCAGCACTCGTTACTGCAGCACACATTGCTTCCACTCTTATTTTGAAGGACCCGATCTTCTTCACCGACAACCTCAATTTGGCAAGAGCGGCAAATGCTTCAGGAGCCAAGGATCCAACAGTTCTGTAGGAAATTCGACAGCAAGCGATGCAATTCCAGGAACTAACTAAACCTCTCAAGGCCATGATCATCCATGTTGGCAGGCAACTCAATGGAATGGCCCATGCACAACAGGTAATGCATTCATCGCGAACATTTCCTATCTGTTCTTGCAGGAACACAACTCATAGCAATTTAGCATGTCCAGTAGCTTTTGCTGTTCAGCGGTTGCATCTATCAGAACTATAATACTCTCTGTACAATGTTTATGAGCTGAATGAAAATTTAGGGTGCTATTCACCCTACCCCTGTTTCAAAAAAAAAAAAATCCCATCTCTGTTTCTAGATACTCTACCAACTCATGTTGTGGTCATGTGGTGAAACGAAGTTTCTGTTGGGCGCGAATTTTTTGACCAAACTAGTACGTGTGATTTATTTGCCACGTCATACGGCAACTACCTTGCTTTATTATCAGCAAATTATAAGGCAAAAAGAATCGACTTTTCGGTAGGCAGGCAAGGCAGCAGCTTCCCTCCGTCAGCAATCAGCGCCGACCAGTCAGCACGACTAGACGTCGTCCAAGCACCAGCAGCGGTAGTCGGGCTTGGACGTCCTCAGAAGCTCCTCCGGCGACATGCGCTCGAGCTCCCGCTGCCTCCACGCTGGGAACGCCTCCGCCACACTCGCCGCCGGCGGCCCCGCGCACCCTTTCACCTCCCCCTTGAGGCCATGCCTCAGCGCGCGCATCCTCTTGTACAGCCGCATCGCCGCCACGCAGTCGTCGTAGGGGTGCTGGTGCCCACCGTTCTGTATCTCGTACCCAAGGCAGCTCTTCGTGAGGAACTTGAGCGAGTTGCTCATCAGCCTGCTGCTCGTCTTCATCAGCGGCGGGTAGGTCGCCGTGTCCATGCCCAGCCCGTCGAGGTCGTGGTCCAGCCCGTGCCCGACCATGATTCTTGCGCTGCCGCGTGCCGTGCGGATCTTCCATGGATCCTCGCCGTTGAGGAGGAAGTCCTCCACCCGCTTCCTCGCCTGCTTCACCGTCACCGCTGAGTCGCGGAGGTGCTCCGGGCGGATCCCCGTCATCTCGTACCGGTAGTACGTCACCGGGATGAGCGGCTTCACGAAGGACTCGAAGAGGATGTTCTCGTGCTCGTCGATGAGGCACACGCGCGCGCACACGTCCAGTGTCCCGTCGCTGCCGCCGCCCACCATCTTGCACCCCAGCGCCACCGCACCTCCATGGCCGCCTCCCTGGATGCTCATTCTTGACATACTTCGGGTGAGCTGGCTTTGCGTCGGAGCGCTGGAGAGCTGGCAGGCGCCGCGGTGGGCACGGAGGGCGCCAGAGGCAGGGAAGACCGCGAGGCAGAGCTGGCAGCCGCGGGCGGCGAAGACACTCGCGCAGCCGGCCTTGGGGAGGACGCTGCCGAATCCGAGGTGGTCGCGGAGGGCGTCGAGGGAGCGGCAGTGCTTGCCGCAGACGCCGAATGGTGCGAGAGACGCATGTGCTCGACCAGGTGCTCCATCCGGTTGAACTCGCGGTAGCACGCCGCGCACTTGTTCCGGCTGCAAGCAAAACAAGTCATCGGTCAAAAGAAAACATATGTGTTGCATGCATTAAATGTTTGTGTTATGGTGCAAATGTGCAATGTAGCACATAATTAATAAGAAACATAACTGCTAGCTACATGCTGCATCAGACTTAACTCAATTAATGGTTTAAATTTCCTGCATCAATTATTACTACTGTACTCTCTTTAATCCAAATTACATATCGCGGGGCGGATTCAATAAACCTCGATAGATTTTAGTCAGTATTTTCCCCAAATTTGCGTAATTTGGTCTAGAGGGAGTACTAGAAGCTGAGAAATGTCCCAACTATGTGTCTCAACTTATCATGTCATCTAGATTCTAGAGACAAAATGTGCAAAACAAATGACAGTTGAGCAGCATAGCGTAGCAGAGTTTATTTACTAAAACGGAGGGTACAAGAAAGGTCAAGACCAGTAGCCACTGCACCTGTGAGCATCGGAAGAGCTGTCCATCGTCAGTAGTCGCCTAAGAAGTACTGGACGCAGCAAACAGGAGTTGTGTTCGGTTGGTGTTGTGAGAAATCTCAGAACACCAACGTCTATTTATGTGCCTGCAACATAGATGGAACTCGATTCTTGACAGCTTCGTCTATGGCGATGTGTGTGCTTCGCCAGTAGCGACAAAATGTGTCGGTGTCACCGATGTTCTCCAGGTTCAACTTTACATGGCATGAGTTCCGTACTAGTATTATGCATTACTGCGGTATTATGAATTTATGATCATGGTGAATTGGTGAAACACCATGCAGCTAGTTGACAGCATATTCATGGTTCAGGTTCAGGAGATGCAGGGGAACAGGTACCTGCTCTATGTCGTCAGTGAAGTTCTGGGCATATTACATGGTTGCGTTTGTCTCTTTTCCTTCATTTGTTTCTGACCATAAAGCAGTTACTGAAGTACAGGCGTATATAGATATTTTCTACAGTCAAGTGCAAATTTCCAGATAGTAGTCTAGTTTCCTTATAAACCCAGAGCAATTTCTGCTTATTGTTCAGGCAAGAACATAGACACCAGAATTCTCTGAACATACATCAGCTGGCTTTATGCCGAATAAGAGAGCGGGAGATCAGATGCCCCGGTCAAAAGAACTGGTTTGAAAAGGCAGGAGCAATTGATCCAGCCGATGGATGGAATGGGCGGATTAGATTCCAGCCTTTGGGCGGTGGCGGAGAGCCGCACAGCTAGACGGCAGAGAGCCATAGATCTCCACACGGATATCCTACGAACATGCCTGATCATGTCGAACATATTCAGAAAACTAAAGATGTTTGTGATCCCAACGTAGACATATTGGATCCTGGTCGGAGCTTAGTTTGGCATGTTGTCAGGCGAAAAGCATCGGCGTATGAGTTTTGAATTTTCATAGAAACAATGCTTGGAATGCAGATCATGCTCTACTCTGTTGGCAAGTGTGCTTCAGTTGTTCTCTATCTGAGTTGCTGTGATTCTGATTGATTTCAGTAACTAGAGCAATTCACTATAGTTCCAATTGAAAGTAAAACATGACAAATTTTTCACTAGAAAGGTAGCTATCCACCGCCAATGGTAGGCTGAGCATCCCCTACTTTCCTTGGTCGTACGGGTCTGATCACAACTTTATCAAATGTGTCATGTGCTCCACGTTTCAATATTGTTCCTGATGCGTGCGGGCTTCTACAACATCCGTGGGTTCGGTCGGCCGGGACGACGGAAGCAGATTAAGGAGTTCATTTCCCGAGAGCGGCTTGATTTCGTTGGCCTGCAAGAGACCATCAAGGCCTCTTTCACACCCGCGGAGCTTCTAAGTCTGGATCCGCATGGTAGATTTGCATGGAAATCCACCCCCGCGCAGGGGCGTCGGGAGGCAAGCTCCTTGGGGTTAATGAAGACGCGTTTGAGGTTTTGGAGTGGCATTGGGGTGCCTTCTTCATCCGGGCAGATGTTCTGCAGCTGGACAACACTTCTCGGTGGTCGATCTTCGTGGAGTATGGTCCCGCGGATCACCGAAGGTCCGCAAACTTCTTGGCGGAGCTCTCGGCGGCGGTTAATGCTTGCCCCTTTCTGCTGATGGTGGGAGTGGACTTTAACCTGATCAGGGGATCAGAGGACAAGAACAATGGCAACATTGACTGGCCGCGGGTCCAGAGGTTCAATGACTGCATTGCTTCTCTTGCGCTGCGGGAGATCCGCAGGACGGGGGCGAGATACACGTGGACCAACAGACAGCTCTCTCCCGTATCTTTGTCCTAGACAGGGTGTTGGTGTCTCCTGAGTGGGAGGGTCTCTTCCCCTTAAGTTCCCTTTTGGCGGACACCATCATTGGTTCGGATCACTCCCCTCTTGTCCTTAGCTCCGGGGAGGAGTTAGGCAAGAGGAGCTCTCGGTTCTTCTTCCAAAAGGGTTGGCTAGAGAAACCGGATTTCCATGAGTTGGTGGCGCACCGATGGCAGGGGCTTTTGAGAGATTCAGTGCGGTGTCAGTACCCCGATTGAGATCTGGCACCGTATTGCCGCAGGCCTTAGACAGTTCCTGAGAGGTTGGGGAGCCAACCTTGGGAAGGAGGAGCGGGACCTCAAGGCTGACATCTTGGCGCAGATCCGGGATCTTGACGGGGTCGCTGTAATGTCCCAGGTTTAGAGACGATCGAGGGGTAGATTTTAGAAAGGGATGTGCATTGCATTGCAAATTCCGGGGAAATTTCGCGCTTTTAAACAAAAACTGCATCGAAGGGGGACAAGTTTCTCTCTCGACACCTTACATGGTTAGGGTTTCGAGAGTGCGACAAACCTGTTCCTTATTCAACTAAACTAGGGTTTTGAGAAGAGAGGGGAGAGTTTGCATCACAAACTTAAGTTGCATGATTGAATTCCAAATTAAGTTGTATGATTGAATTCAATCCAAGTTTGAATTTGAATTTCAAATTCAAACATCAAATGAATATCACATTATTCAAACTTAAGATAATTTAATAAACAATTAGCCTTAATCAAGAACTATAAATCACACAAAAATAAAGTAAAGCTCATTAAGGAAAACTTGAGCTTTATTAATAATCACACAAGATACATTGTCACTTACAATATTCAAAATTGGAACAAATGAATATTACAACATATTACAAGAATTGGACAAAATGGAAAATGAAAAGAAAGGAAAAGTACACATAGCCTTAATCAAGTTTCTGCCGAGCAGGTCCATGCCATAGATAGAATCAAGCCCAAGTGCACAGCACTTGCACACACACACAACCAGGCAGCTCACCAGGCTATGTGCATGCACAACAGCACACACAAGCCAGGGGAGTCACCAAAATGGTGCCAGGCTCAGCTGTCGACCAGAGAGCAAAGTGAGGATGATATAAAACCTTTTTCCATCCAAACCCTAAACATTCCATCGACACAAGCTCCTGGGTAAGTTCACCAAGAACAACAAGAACACTTAGAACAGGAAGAACAACAAGCCACCAGAAACCATCCAGGGACAGATTCATCAAGAACCGTCACACTGTGAGCAAGTACCGGATGGAGTAAAGCACCACAAGCTTGCAAGAAGGAGCAGGGGCAAGCAAACCAAGCATCACGAAGCAATCCTCTACACCAACACCTATTTCTAGGAGCTGGAGTGAGGTATACCACACAAGAGCCCGAGCAAGATCATATCTTGCTCATACTTAAGCATGCTTGCATCACAGGAGCACGTAAGGGTAGGAAAACCCTGGATGTATCATCATTTGGTTACTAAACCAATTGGTGCCAGCAAGTATAAACAAGGCTAGAAGGAAACTAAACCGGGGAACACCTGGTTGTGACAACACAGTGTCAAAACCAGAGAAATCCAGCATGGATTTACTCCTTGTAGCCATCCAAATTTACAAAGCACCTATTAGCCTAGCTAAACCATCAGATGGACAGGCAACAAGTGCCTATCCTGTTTATCAACATCTAGGCTACTGGAAATTCACTAAGTGACTAGCCAGTAAGCATCTATCCATCACAGAAAGCCACCAAATAGGGGATCTACCCTAGGGCAGCATATGAATACCGCCGGGGACACCTCAAACCCTAGATCAGCCAAACCAACAAGCCAAATACAAATATCATCACCCCGATTGGGTTCAAAGAAGGGCTAGGGTTCCCAACCACTGTGGGCATCCATCTAGCCTAATCCAACCAATTGTGATGATCATCACTGTACAGTTCACATCAATTATCCACTCCATCAATTAAAACAACATAGATAATTGATATCAACAAGAAAACCTTGAAATAAACATTTGCTAATGATCCGGAGGATCATCGCAAGTGTCACCGATGCTTGAGCAAGCACTAGCACCGATCTCGTGCCACACACATACACATAGATAGGTAAACAGCAATGCACAGGCACAGGTAAGCAAGCCAATTACCAGCTGCTGATGATCACATGATCATCAGAGCTTGCCATAGCATGCTAGGGCATGCTAGAGCATCACTAAGCAACAGAGCATGGACCAGGTATTTAATTGGCCACAGATAATCCACAAGTGTTTCACAGATAACCAAATGGCTAACCAAATGATTGTATCCAGAAGCACATCCAAGGCTGGATGAACCACTGGATCAAGATAAATAAGTAAAGCACTTGGTGATCATCACTGAATCATACAGATAAACCAGCAGTAATGCTCAATCAAGAATACACATGAAATTGAGCACAAGAGACAGCATACCATTACCCTGGAACTTGCAAATTGCAAGGAATACACATGGTAATCAAGCCAGGGCAGCCAAATTGAATACACATGAATGTCTAGCAAGAACAGTAACTAGAACAGAGGCACAGGGATGAATTCGAGCCAAAAATGCAAGATTAAACAAGCATGAGGCTCTGGAACATGCACAGAAATGTGCACAACCAAGATAGCAAGAATTAAGCATAGCTAATGGGCAGAATAGAGCAGCACCGTAGCAAGAATTCATGGCGAGTAGCACAGCGAAGCAACACAAACAAGCACAAGCAACTAGCACGGCCGTAACCTCTACGAGGACAAGCGAGGCCATGGTCAAACTAGACGAAGAAGAGGTGAGGAAGAAGAAGAAGAAGGGAAGGAGAAGAACTCACCGGGGAGGAGGTGGCCGACGCGGTCATGGCGGCCAAGGCGGCGCGCGCCGGAGCACGGCGGCACCAGGCCTGGCCAAGCCAAGCCTGGCGACCACCACCGCACCTAGCGCTGCACCACGCGCAGGGGAGGCGCCTGGATGAAGGGCCACGGCCTCTCCAACGCGCGGCGGCGGCGGACGCCAATGACCTGGCGCACTGGAGCGACGATGGCGAGCGAACGGCGACTCCCGCGACAGATCGGCGCGGACCATCTGGTTCGCCGTCGAACGGCGACCCAGATCCGCAGCACCCCGTCGCCGGCGACGGCGTGGGGCGGCGGGGATAAATCGGCGACGGCGGAGGCGACTCTGGTCGCCAGAGCGAGAGAGAGAGATTAGGGTTTCGCGTGCGAGGAGAGGGGAGCGCGTCTGAGTCCGACCGAGCCGGTTGGGGCGGCTCGGGTTTGACTCAACCCTTTGGGCAACCTGACAGGTGGGGCCCAAGGGTATTTTAGGTATTTCATAATTCATATATATGCTGAAACTTTGAAATTTAATAAGAAATGCTTAGAAGCTCAAAAAAAATTTAAAAATATGAAAATGGATCAGCATAAAATTCTCTATTTGAATAAAATACCAAACAGAATTTTTGAAGACAATTAAGAATAAATCCTACTTTGATGATTTAAATAAGAATTTAAATCACACATATTATTTTCTAAAATGAAAATAAGTCCATTAATGCATTTGGGCTTTAAAAACACCTTGACAATATTTCAAGGTTGTATTTACCCTAAATCAAATATCTCCAAGAT